>NW_007039967.1:74523-114141 GCF_000164805.1 Carlito syrichta | reverse complement strand
GCGGCTCGCGCCCCCCGCCTTCCCGGGGCTCGGGCGGGGACGCGAGGGCCGCGCGGGCCCCCTCTGGGTGGGGCCGAGGCCTCTCCTGGGGACGGAGGAGGTTGGGGCGAGGGTGGAGCCTCTCTTAGTTTGGTCACGGTGGGGGCCCCGAAACTCTTCCCCCTCCCCCACGTTCTTCGGGCCTTGAGGAATGTGTCCAAAATAGCGGGCAGAATACCCGCGGGGAGCAGGGACTAGCGTCGCTTTTTTTCTAGAGAACTCCCGGGACTGGGCTCCCCTGCCCTGGGGGCTGGGGAGAGGGGCGGCTGCGGGGACCGAACCCGGCGCGTCGCTGGCCCCCTCCCCCACGGAGCGGGAAGGGCCCGGCTGCAATGGACTACACTGAGGCCTAGAGCCTGGTGGGCGGCCGGCTTCGGGGCCGCCCCGCATCCCCCGGTTTGGCCACATTAGCCAGCAGGTCGCATTCTCGGGGCTCGCGTTCCGAAGGAGGCCCCCCAACTTGCGTGGGACAAAGCCCCTGGGTCGGTGGTGGCGGCCTCTCCCGAGTTCCCTGAGTCCGTGGGCGAGGCGGGGGTGGGGGTGGGGAAGGGGGCAGCGTGTGCCTCTTGCATCACCGGCCCTTCTTTAAATAGGGAGCGAGCCTTGCCTCCTCGCATCCCAACCCCCAAGGGCCCCCGCCTCCCTGACCTCGCTTTGCCAAGATCCCTGCCCTCCTGGCTGCATCCCTAACAGGCTGTGTGACCCAGGCAGCGACCTCACCGCCTCTGCTGGCCGCTCAGCTGTGCTGAGGGCCGAGAAAGGGAGACTGCCCGTATTTCTGTCTTCCTCCTGCCGACTTCTCCCCACTCTTCCCAACCTCGTCCCGGGAGAGGCCCATGAGAAGCTAGCCAGAGGGGAAAAGATCTGGACGAGGAAGGATTCCAGAGGGGACGGTGTGATGAGTGACCGGGAGGAGCAGCCCTGTGCCTCCCCAGGAGGGCCTCCTTTCAGGCAGGGCTCGGGGTGCCTTGGCGGTGGAGTGAGGGGAGGCTGGACTGTGAAGTGGCCTCCTCTCCTGTAAATCAGAGCTGGAAGTTTCCTGTGCGCCGGGCGGGTGGCGGGCGACAGAATAGACAGCAGCAGAGCAGCTGGCCTGACAGTGTGAAGTTGCTGGTGTTGTGTATTCTTGGAGTTACGGTTTTCGTTTTCCTTTTTGGTGTGTGGCCTGTCCTTCATCCCTGGAAGAATCTGAATTCTCCAGCCAGCAGCCTCTGGGTCTCTCTCCCTCTCTGTGTAACTTGACTGCATTCCAGAGAAGGCAGACTTTCTTCCTGGGCTGCTGGGCACCCCGGCAACCACGCAGCCAACTTTCCGAGCCCACAGCATTTAGAGGCACAACCTACGTCTTAAAACAAAAACAAAAACAAAAACAAACAGGGGGGGGGATGCTGAAGGCAGATATTTTAGGAACTCCTTCCCCTCCCCCCTTTCCACAACATCCCATTGCCATGCCCTGCCCACCTTTGCAAAAGGGGGGCAGGAGTGGGAGGCGGTTTTTTTTTTTTAAACAAGAAAATGTCTGGAAAGAAACAAATTGCTTCTAGCTTGGGTGGCTTGTTAGTGAAGTTGTTTGCCATTGCAGATTTTTCTTCTTCTTTTTTAGCATTCTGTTCCCTGAGGTTTAAGGCTGTCTGGGTGTGTTGATGATTCAAAAGTAATTACAGTAGGGGAAGTAGAACAAAGTTGCTGAAAGCATTGATGATAAAAGCACCAAAATTGGATCAGCCTCCCAGACAGATGGGTGAAATGGCTTCCTGGTACAGCAAGGACAGGAGTGTGTGTAACATCAAAAAGGAAAAAGAAGGTTAATATCAGTTTGGCAGGAGTGACTATTTGTTGCAACCTTATAGGAGGATGTTGCCCCCTCCTAGGATGCTGTGCCCTGGGATTGGGATTCCTTGGGGGAAAGCCAAGGAAACAGAAGCCACCCTGCACCCTCCCAATGAAAGCAAGGAGGCAGCCTTTTCCTGAGCTCCCAGTGATCCACGGGCCTTCTGGGAGCATGGAGGTGTTCTGTTGTCCATGAGATCTGATGCCCCCTCCTCTCCAAGGTGCCTGGGTTAGCTCCTCACCTGCAGAACAGAACAGATTCTGAGAGCTAATCAAAGGATTCTCCTGTGGGACACTGACCATCCCTAAAAGTTAGGATGGCTGCAAGTTTTTCTAGCTCTTGTATTCTCCAAATAAGGGAGAAAAAAAATTTTTTTTATTTCTTGTAGAGACGAGGTCTCACCAAGTTGCCCAGGTGGGTCTCGAACCCATGGGCTCAGACAATCCACTTGCCTCAGCCTCCCAAAGTGCTGGGATTACAGGCTAAGCCACTGAGCCCGACCAAGAAAAATAATGTTGATATATTGATTTATTTAAGTATTTAAAGATGAGGTCTTGCTATGATACCTAGGCTGGCCTGGAACTCCTGGGCTCAAGCGATCCTCCCTCCTAGGCCTCTTGAAGTGTTGGGATTACAGGTGTGAACCACCACGCCCAGCCCCAAATAGGAAGAAATTCTGCCTTATTCTCCCAAGAAAAGTTCAGACATCTCTCACTGCAAATGTTGGTAGGGTTCTAACTTGAAAAGCTTAGAGATGAATCTTGCTGGAGCTTTCTTCCTTAGTTTGCACGCCTACTTGCATGGATGTGTGTGTGCACATGTGCGGGGTGATGGGGGTGGGGCACTGCTTGCAGGGTCAGGGTGTGTGTTCATAGCGGGCTCCCCCTCCTGCCCAGCTGGTGCCCCCCACCTCTGCCCAGCCTGGGTCTCACCTCATGCTGCCACAGTGACGACCGAACTCGCTCTGGGTCTCCTTTGGAGTTTTCCCTCATCTTGGGGTGCAGTCAGGGCCTGTGTGGGGACTTACACTTGCATTCTTGGGCCTGCCCCCAAAACCTCAGGGAATTGCTGGTAACTCAGCAACAAAGTTTGCAGATGCCTGGCACGTGGAGCTGGGGTTTGCACTTGACTTGCCAGCCTTCCACTGAGCAGGGCTGGAATCGCTGTGAAAAACCCCAGCCGCGGGATCACCGCCACCCCTGCTGCCCCCCAAATCCCAGAGATGGCAGGGGCGATGGTGTTCCTGTCTCCTCTCTTCTCAACCACAGAAGTCTTAAACTGCAGCAGAAGGTCCCTTTTCATCCTCTCTGTAGGGTCTTCTGAATCCCTTATGGGTTTTGTTGAAGTCATAAATACCGAGGAAGTTGCATTTCCAGCCAAGGTGAACAGATGCTCCAGCCTTTTTTTTTTTTTTTTTTTTTTTGTTGGAGTCTCACTCTGTCACCCAGGCTGGTGTGCATTGGCCGCTCCCGGCCACCGCAGCCTCGACCTGCTGGGCTCTAGCGATCCTTCCGCCCCAGCTTTCCAAGTAGCCGGAATTACAGGCATGCGCTACCACGCTCGGCTGATTTTTTTATTTATTGTAGAGATGAGGTCTCGCTGCCCAGGCGGGTTTCGAACCCGCGGGCTCAGGCAATCCACTCACCTCAGCCTCCCAAAGGCGCGGGATTACAGGCTGAGCCACCGAGCCCGGCTGCTCCAGCCTTTCTCTGGAGAAATAAGTCATTGAAGTGCTTGGAACCAAGTATGGGAAAGATCATCCGTAAATAGATTAGGGATTGTGTGTGCACACACTCAAGCTTCTCTTCCCCTCCTCTTCCTCACCCTTCTTCCTGCTGACTTCTGGGTAATGTGAGGTATTGTCCTTTGTCCCTGTCTTGGGAAGTTTGGTTCTTGGATTGGGTGAAGTGGGACCAAGGTTTGGGCAGAGGTATGGGCGTGGGTACGGTGGCAGTTAGTGTTCCTTGCTACTTCAAAGAATTGTTTCTGGAGCAAAGCTGGTAGCTTCAGGCCTGGTTCAAATCCCAGCTTTTCCTATTCTCGATGAGACTTGATAAGCCACTTTAGTTGAGCAACTTGTATGTAAAATAGAAATAATGGTATCCACTTTTCAATCATGCCTTGTACTTAGTAGGTGATTGAGACATGTTAATGTTCCTCTTGTTTACACAGCTAGACTGCCACCCTGTTCACCCCCTTGCAGTCCCCTCAAGGACACACAGTGTAAACAGCACATAGTCATGTGGGTTTTATTGTTCAAGACAGGTGGGGGGAGGATCAGAGGAGACACTGATGTGGGGGCTTGGGTCTTCTGGAAGGATCTGCACAGTTCCCTCTTTGTGCCAGTGTGACTTGGGATGGGGCTTTATCTTCATGTGCTTTGGGGCTTTGGCCATTTTGTCTGGCACCTGGACATCTGGGGGTGGGAGGAGACCAGGGAGCCTTCTCTACGGGTCTCTAAGGTCTAAACCTCCTTAGCAGTTGCTCATTTCTCAAGTAGGAATGTAACAAATGTTCAAGAAAGCCACGTGCTACATTCGCTTACTGTTTGTATTTGCTTTGAGAGTTAGTGAACTCAGGGAGGTTTCTTGAAAGGAATTTGAATAGCAAGAGAGGGGCAGAAAATGGGGGTTTGGAGAGAAATAGCTGTTCCCAAGCTGTTTCTTTGCTGCTGTGGTTTCGGGTGTGTAGAAGAGGAGCATTCAGCTGCTTTTGGTCCTGTCTTGGACTGGCCAGCTCTGGGAGGCTTGGAATTAACTCCCTTGTCTTGGGGGTGTGGGGTTGGGTGTGGCCCTGGTGTGATTGCCTCATCTTCCCAGCTGGGATTCAGATGAGCACTTTAACATGAAAATCTTAGGAAGGGCACAGCCTGTAATCCCAGCACTTTGGGAGGCCGAGGTGAGTGGATTGCCTGAGCCCGCGGGTTCAAGACGCGCCTGGGCAACTTGGCGAGACCTCGTCTCTACAATAAATCAAAAATTAGCCGGGCGGGGTAGTGCATGCCTGTAGTTTCGGCTACTTGGAAGGCTGAGGCGGAAGGATTGCTGGAGCCCAGTAGGGCGAGGCTGAAGTGGCTGGGAGCATGCCACTGCACTCCAGTCTGGGCGACAGGGTGAGACTCCAACTCAAAAAAGAAAGAAAGAAAATCTTAGGAAGGAACTAGTAGACATCAAAGTGGAGAAGTTGGCTTCTTAGAACTGGTAGCCCCCCTGGACCAGAGACCAACTAGTGCCAAGGCCAGGACATGTCATTACAGGGCGGGCAGGTGCCCAGCAAGCACCCCAGCCTCCGCTGGGCAGGAGGTGTGGATGCCCTGCTTTACCTGGTCTCTGAGCGGATCTGTCATATCCTTTCCCTCCTGGTGCTCCTAGTCCTCCCCTGCACCCCCGCACCCCGCCCCAGGCACTGCTTTTCTTTTCATTCTGCCCCTTCTTTTCTCTCACCATGGCTTTTCCATCCTGCACTTGTTCTTTCCCACCTGCACTGTTCCCAGGGAACGTGACCGGCCCCAGGGAGAGCCCAGCAGACTCCTGGGAAGGCTCAGTGTCCTGCAGGAGGCTTTCCGGGTGGTGGCCCCCAGCTCTTCTGTTGCCATAGCAGAGTGGGGCTAGGGCCCCTCCTTCACAGGGACGGGGCCTGCAGGGAGAGGCAGCAGGCTCAGGGCTTTTGACGAGGCAAATCAAGCAAGTGCCTCCAGAAAGGAAAACCAGCCCAGCATGGTGGCTCACACCTGTAATCCCAACACTTTGGGAGGTGGAGGCGAGAGGATTGCCTGAGCCCAGGGGTTCGAGACCAACCTAGGCAGCTTGGTGAGACCTTGTCTCTACAATAAATCAAAAAATTAGCCGGGCCTGGTAGTGCGCTCCTGTAGTTCCAGCTACCTGGAAGGCTGAGGTGGAAGGATCGCCTGAGTCCAGCAAGTCAAGGCTGTGGTGGCCATGAGTATGCCACTGCACTCCAGCCTGGGTGACAGAGTGAGACTCCAACTCAAAAAAAAAAAAAAGAAAGGAAAACCAGACCTAGGGGCTCACAGAGACGCTAAGCCAGTCAGCCGGGGTGGGGAGAGGGCCAGGGGGACTTTGGCTGAATTGCCTCCTAGTTGTGGAAGGGTGACTCAGAGACCTCTGGCAGCCTTTAGATGTTGGCTCTCAGCCAGGGGCACATCAGAATCTCCCGTGACACTTACTAAAAATACAGACGCCCTCCCTGCCTGGGCCCACTGAATCAGAGCATGGGCAGGTGGGCCAGGGGGCAGGTGGGCCAGGAGGCATGTGTCCCAGAGCTCCTGTGGTTCTGACAGGTGCCCCTGGAGGAGAGCCAGGCAAGCACAGTGGTGGCCCCAACTGCCTGTTTAGCCCTGAACAGGAAGATGCCCTTTGGGGGTCCCGCTTTGCTGTTTGTTAAAGATCTGTGGCTCCTCACAGGAGGTCCTGAAGGTTTCTGAGTGAATGACAGTGATGCTCCTGGCTTACCCTGTAATGGCTACAGCCAGGATTGAGAAAGCACTTAACCTGGGTGGGGTGCTACTGCTAGCATTTTGTATCTCATGTCTCAATTCTCATAACCACCTGAAGAGATGCATTTACCTACTCGCAAGATAGGACAGCCCTCCCTGAGAGAGCTGCGTGCTTTCCAAGGTGCACAGCCAGCATCAGCCAGGGCCAGGTCCCAGACAGGACTGCGCCCTCTAGCCTGCACGGCATCCACTTGTGACAGTGCCTCTGAGTTCACCCCCCCAGGTGATCTGAAGCCACCTTGTATGGGACCATGCCAGGGAGACTTTCTATAAGTTGGCCTGTGAGGAAACTGAACCCGGGAGTTGCCTTAGGCAAGATCACAGAACCCTTGAGAAACTGAGCTGGGACAGGAGCGGGGCTTCCTGACTCCCAGCTCAGGGCTCTCAGGTGGACACACCTGTGTGGCTGGCTGGTCCTAGTGAAGCTGGGAGATGTGGGAGGAGCAGGTGTGCCCCTGGAGGCAGGTGCAGAGGCCAGCCCCTCGAGGAAGGAACTGGCTGACCCGCTTCATTGTGTGTGTGTGTGTGTGTGTGTGTGTGTGTGTGTGTGTGTGTGTGTGTGTGTGTCGCGCGCGGGAGGGAGGGAGAGACAGAGAGAGAGAGCACGAGAGACAGAGGGAGAGACAGAGAGAGAGAGCACGTGTACGCTTGGCCCTGTCACGACCTCTGAAATGAGTTAGAAAAAAATCTCCCTGGTCCCTTTTAGTGTGGCTATTTTGAGATCGAGACTGAGATAAGAGTGTGAAAGTCCTTAGCGCTTAACGAGTGGGACGAGTGGAGTGGCGGTTGACACCAGGCTGCTGCTGGGACCAGAACACTCCCGAAGAAGTTCCTGGTAATTCTCACATTCTGAGGGATTACAAATGAAGAAATTGAGGCCCATGCCACACACCTTAGGCATGGCTGAACCAGAATTTTTTTTTTTTTGAGTTGGAGTCTCACTCTGTCGCCCAGGCTGGAGTGCAGTGGCCGCTCCCGGCCACCGCAGCCTCGACCTGCTGGGCTCCGGCAATCCTTCCGCCTCAGCCTTCCAAGTAGCTGGAACTACAGGCGCGTGCTACCACGCCCAGCTCATTTTGATTTATTGTAGAGATGAAGTCTCACCAAGTTGCCCAGGCAGGTCTCGAACCCGCGGGCTCAGGCAATCCACTCACCTCAGCCTCCCAAAGGCGCAGGATTACAGGCTGAGCCACCAAGCCCGGCTCTAGCTAATTTTTTTATTTATTATAGAGATGAGGTCTCGCCAAGTTGCCCAAGCTGGTCTCGAACCCGTGGGCTCAGGCAGTCTTTTCACCTTGGCCTCCCAAAGTGAACCATCACATCAGGCCGCGAGCCAGGATTTAAACTCAACTCTGCAGCACCTTGTGGACCTACCATGTTGGTCACTGATCAAAGGAGAGACGCTGATGGTTTCTTGCTCTGTCCCATGTGTGACCTGCTTCTTCACGGCTTTGCATTTCACGCCTGTGTCGACCTAAAGCTGGAGGAGAAGGAGGCACCAGATTCTTCTCGGTCCTGACTAAATCCAGGCATTCCAGGAGTTGGGCAGAGCACCAAGGCACTAAGAGGGTGTCTGTGTCCAGCGCCTCCTTGGGAGGGAGGAGAGGGGCGCTCAGGCACACTTTCCAGTCTCTCATAGTGACACCTCTGCCCTCGGCAGTGTCACCCAGGCGGGATCTTCTTCCGAGGCGGGGCAGGGTCCAGCCCTGAGTTTTCTTGGATGGCATCAGCCCATGGCCTGACATCCCCCAATAGCCCTCTGGAGTGGGGTTTGGGGACTGAACCTGCAACCAATGTGTCTGTGAGGAAACGCCTCCTGCCTCCAGGACCAGCCGCTTCTGGGACCCCTCCGCTCTCTCCCCTCAGCAAATTTTAAAAGCATGTGGGAGCTGCCCAAGAGGTATTTTGGCAATCACTCCTTTCGATCCAGATTCTGAAACTAACATGCTTTAGAATTTGCCAGGAAGCTGGGCATGGTGGTTCACGCCTGTCATCCCAGCACTTTGGGAGACGGAGGTGAGAGGACTGCCTGAGTCCAGGGGTTCGAGACTAGCCTGGACAACTTGACGAGACCTCATCTCGACAATAAATTTTAAAAAATTATTAGCAGGGTATAGTGGCGCATGCTTGTGGTTCCAGCTACTTGGAAGACTGAGGCAGAAGGATCTCCTGAGCCTAGCAGGTTGAGGCTGCAGTGGGCGTGAGCATGCCACTGCGCTCCAGAGTGAGACTCTAATTCAAAAAGGAATAAAAATAAGAACTTGCTGGGAATCCCCTGCTCCCAAAACAGAGTCCTTCTTGAGGGAGAGTCCCTAACAGTTCAGAGACCAGATGGCAGAAGGAGGCTGGAGAGAAGGTAGTATGTGACCTGGGACTCCCGCCCCCCACCCCACAGGTGGCATTAAAGGCATAGATCTGGCCAGGCACAGTGGCTCAACCTGTCAGCACTTTGGGAGGCCGAGGCAAGAGGATTGCCTGAGCCCAGGGGTTTGAGACCAGCCTGGGCAACTTGACGAGACCTCGTCTCTATGATAAATCACAGAAAAAACTAGCCAGGCATAGTGGTGTGCGTCTGTAGTTCCAGCTACTTGGAAGACTGAGGCAGAAAGCATCGCCTGCAGTGGCTGGGAGCGTGCCACTGCACTGCAGCCTGGGCAACAAGAGAGTCCGACTCAAAAAACAAAGACTCAGATCTGAGAGAAGTCCTCCTTTCCTAGAAAGAAGAGAGAGCAGTGCAGGGAGCCCTCCTGCCAGGGAAGGAGACATGGAGAGATGGCGGCTAGGGTAGGTCTGTTCCAGTTGCCACCGCAGGGAGGGACCAGCTTAGAACATGCTGGCATAGGCCAAGCAGTGTGGCTAAAACTGTTTTTTGAAAGAAAAAAAAAAAAAAATCCATGCTGTCAGAGCCTCAGCTACTTTTTGGAACTTGAGGGGCCGGTACTGAGCCGGGTGAGGCTTTGCCTGGCTTGTCAGCGGAAGAGACCCGTGCCAGTGGTCAGGCATGGTGACCACGGTCCACCCCTCCTGCTGTTTCCAGGCTCTTCTGTGTGCGGCTGTCTAGGCAGCTCTCACCCTCTTTGTTCCCGCCAACTCACCTGCCGGCCTGAGGAGCTCTTCCGTCCACCTGGCACTTTGGGCTCGTCCCCAGCCAAGGCGCAGATGCCCCTTGCCAGGACCTGAGAGGACTCCTCTCCGTGGGGAGCCCCAATCAGATGTGTCTTGGCCGCAGGCTCCAGGCAGCCAGCCAAGAAGGGCCGGAAATGCTCCAAATACTCTCCTTCCTCCAATCGCGAAGGGGAAGGAGGCCCCTCAGAGAGGCCATTTTATAGTGACAGCCAGACTCCGACCTTGGCTGTGGGGGATGGGAGCAGGTGGGGAAGGAAGTCCTTCTGGGGATGAACCAAGGAAGCAGGCATCCTTCTGCATGAATAGGCGCGTTGCAGCCCGCAGCCGAGCGGGTGCCCGCTGCCAGATCCCAGGCACGTCCCGCCGGACGTGTGCGGAGTTCCTTGGCTGGGACACAAAGCTGTGTTGTTGGCAAAGGTGGTATCTGGACCTGACCTTCCAAAGAAGGTTAGCAAGGTGTCATCTGGTCAAGCTGGGCTTCACCTGTGTGCACGTGCAGGCGGCACGTCTTCCCGAGGGCAGGGCAAGTAGCGTCCTCACCTGGTGCTTCTTGGAGGTGGTGGGGGGATTCCAGGGTAGGGGATGTTTGTCTAAGTGAACCAGCCTGGCTTGCCTTCCTGTTACCCACAGAACACCAGTCAGGGTGTTTGTTGCCGTGGATTCGGGAGAGGGCGTAGGGATCGTTTGGACTTTCTTTTTTTTGAGTCGGAGTCTCACTCTGTTGCCCGGGCTGGAGTGCAGTGGCACACTTATGGCCACTGCAGCCTCAACCTGCTGGGCTCAGGCGATCCTTCCACCTCAGCACTACCACGCCAGGCTAAGTTTTTGATTTATTGTAGAGACGAGGTCTCACCAAGTTGCCTGGGTGGGTCTTGAACCTGCGGGCTCAGGCAGTCCACTCGTCTCAGCCTCCCAAAGTGCTGGGATTAATAGTCGTGAGCCCTGCGCCCGGCCTGTTTGGACTCTTTGCTCAAGGCTCCTCAGGTATGCCTCCCTCGTCTCCTGATCTTGGGTCCCACCCGCATGATGCAGGCGGGTGGCTCCTTTCCTGCTGCTGGCCTCCTGAAACGAGGCCCGGATGTTTTCAATGAGTGGCCATCCCCTTAGATAAGGAAGGAAGACCAGAGGGGCGTTTAGCTGTAGAGTTCCTCTTGCTTTACCCAAAGTGTGTTTATCCTTTCAGTCCTGAGGGGCAGCTTGCTGTTGTCCCAGTTTATGGATGAGGAAACCGAGGCTTCAAGAGGTAGTGTGGCCAAGTCAGTGACTGGCAAAGCCTGGACCCCAGCCCGGGGGGTCCTCAGAGTAGGAGTGGGCCCGGTGTCCCTGGCCTCAGCCTCACCTGCTTTCTTCTTCAGCCATAGCTGGCTCCCCTGTTGGGTCTGTGCTGGCCGTCGATGTCTGGAGCAGGTAAAGCAGACACAGCGGCAGCTGGGCAGGAGAGGAGGGCTGGGTGTCTGCAGAGGGCCGTGGGGGACGGAATGGGGAGTGCCGGTGACCCCCACCGGAATCCTGCCCCCCCACGGGGAAGCCATGTGCCCCTACGGGCCTGCCAGTCCTCTCATGCCTGGTGTCCCTCTCTGGGGAAGGCGGGCTGGTGCCCCTCCCGCTCACACATGGGGGTGAGGGCTGCACCTGGTTGTCAGGATGCCCTGCTGAGTGCTGGCTGTAAAAGGCTCTTTGGCACAGTCCAGACCCCACTCTGTTGTGTGGTTGCCCCACCCTTAAACCCACCGCACAAAGCAGGTCTAGGATCAAAGCTCCCAGCTCCAGTCCGCCCCTCCTCTGCCTCCCTGCTTGTCATCTTGATTCCCCAGAGGTCAGAGCAGGGGCAGGGCATGGTGGGGGTGGGGTCCCCAGAATGGGGTTCCAGCACCTCGCCCTGGTACCCCTTGCACCTTTGATGTCTGCCTGAGAGGGCATGGGGGCTGGGTTGGACATGCCTCTCACCGCTGCCCCGAAGAGGACAGCGAGTCGTGAGGGCCCAGACCTCCCAGCCGTTGCGTGAAGCAGCGTGCACATGGCCCCTGTACTGGCAGAGGCCTCTGGGGCGGCGGTTAAGAACCTGGCTCCGGTTTCAGGCAGACATGAGTTCAGATCCCGGTTCTGATGCCGTCTCCCTGCATGAGCTGGAGCAGGTGACTTAACGTCTCTCTGTGCCTTAGTTTCCCTTCTGTGAAATGGGGAACTCGTGTCTACGAATGGGTGTGTGGTAAGGATTGCATGAGCGCACGTCAAGTGCCTGACCCAGGCCGGACACAGCCCTGGTGTTGGGTGAACCCAGCCTAGGCCCAGGACCACCGAGATGCGCCTTGGGGGTCCTCGGCTCCCTCGGTGCCGCCTTCCCCTCCTCACGGGAAGGGAGCTTTTCTGTCTCCAGCTCTTCTGGGCCGTTGCAAACTCATGGAGGCTTCCCCAGGTCCCAGCTCCGTAGAAGTGACAGGCCCTGGGGGCCCCTGAAGTCCGTCACTCAGCCAGTCCACGTTATTGAGCGTCTGCTATGCAGAGGGCCAGAGAGGCTGGTGAATGTACCAGGCGGAGGCCATTGCAAGCCTCGCAGGGAGGCCGCCACGTTGGGGTGGGGGAGAGGGGGGCTGAAGCTGGCCGAGATGAATTCTCAGGAGCAGTATTTGTAAAGGTGAGGAGGAGAGACAGCCTGGAAAGCACTGAGAGAAGTGGGGCCCCACTGGGGAGGGGGCGATGCCTCTGGTAGTGACCTTGCCGTTGTGGCTCTGGGGTGCTCTGCTCCGAGCGCCTGCCCCCGAGGTCAAGGCGTTTGTGGCCTCGGAGGCCCAGGGGCTGCCAGCCACATTGTGTTTTTGAGGAGACCCTCGCCCCCCCGCAGAGCCCAAGCTCCTGTCTGGGGCTGCGGCGCCCTGCCTGTTGGGCTCCCTGCGGCCGGCGCAAGCCATGGCCATGGCCTCGGCCAGCTGCCCCCTTCACCCTACCTCTCAGGATTACTCAGCCTTCACGGCGTCTGTCACTAAGATGCAGAGTGCGTTCCTGATGGCCTCTCTTCAGGAAAGGCCCAGGCTGTGTGGCCTTTGAAAAGAGCCTCTGTGCCCGGGTTAAGCCTCTGATTGTGGTTCTGCGTGAAGAAACCATAAACCAAAAAGCGACGGCTCAGCTTTGGTCTTGGAGCTTTGTGTTGACGTCATGAGTCCCTGGGCCTGAATTTAATGTGGGCCATACAGGCATGTGGCAAAGCTGTGTGTTCCCTCTGATTTATGCGTGGAGGTAGGAGGGAGGGTCCGAGGAACCTCTCATCTTGCTCCCTCCTTTTTTTTCTTTTTTAATTTGAGACAAAGTCTCACTGTTTTGCTCAGACTGATCTCAACCTCCTGGGCTCAACCAATCCTCCTGCCTCAGCCTCCGAGTGCTGGGACTACAAGCGTGCCTCACTGTGCCCGGCTCATCCTGCTGTCTTTTTTTTTTTGAGTTGGAGTCTTACTCTGTCACCCAGGCTGGAGGGCAGTGGCATGCTCCCTGCCACCGCAGCCTCCACCTGCTGGGCTCCGGCGATCCTTCTGCCTCAGCCTTCCGAGTAGCCAAAATTACAGGCATACGCTACCACGCCCGGCTAATTTTTTTTTATTTATTGTAGAGATGAGGTCTCGCCAAGTTGCCTGGGCGGGTCTCAAACCTGCGGGTTCAGGCAATCCACTCGCCTCGGCCTCCCAAAGTGCTGGGGTGACAGGCTGAGACACCAAGCCCTGCCTCCTGCTGTCTTAAAGTGCTGGGCTCTGCCCTGAATTTTGTCTTCTGATACAGAGGCATTGAGGATGTTCCTAGCACAACCACCTCATGACAAAATCCCCAACCCTGGAAATCCTGGTTCCTCCTCCAAGGCCAAGAGCTTGAAAGTGACGGCCAGGTTTTAGGCTAATTGCTGGAAAGGCCCAGTCATTTTCCAGAAGGTTTCCAGCGGCCATACCAGTGAGGAGAGGGAGCCAGAGCCCTGGGCCGACCCCCAGCCTGCACCTGTAGGGAGGCGTCTGCTCCTGCTGAGGCAAAGCTGGGCGTGCTGTCCTGGGTGCGGTGCTGCCTGTGCTTGCTGACAGTAGGGGCCATTTCCTCCCGCTGGTCCTGGGAAATCATTTGGTTTTTCCCTTCTCTCCAGGGACACAGGCAGCCCAGTAGCGAGGTGTGAAGTGGCCCTCCCATCACCCACTTCTGAAGGGCCACCTTGGTGCGTGCTCTGTGAGGATTAGACTGAGTCGGGGAAGCTCCCGGTTGCTGCTGGGTGGCCCCCACTATATCGCCTTTCTCTTCCCTCCATCCCATCCCAAGGAACAACTCAGGAATTTGTCCCGAGTGGTACATTTTGTTTGCATTTTTTTCCCCACAAAGACAGGCATTTCCAGCACGTATTTCCCTGCACAGCGGTTTGCCCTGCATGGCCTGGGTTTCCTCCTTGGGCCTGTCTCCTGCTGGGGCAACCTGAGGCTGAGGTCCAGTCTGCGAGCAGTTCTGCAGCGCCACCTCCTGGCCGCCATGCCCACCGTGTCTTTCCACTCTTGGTCAACAGTTGCCAGAAAAGTTCACCTAAAAATCAAAAGGAACTTGCAAAAGATAAGGTGAAGCCAATTTCTGACCAATCCCGTCACGCCCATGGCTTTCTGTGTCTGCTTGGCCCTTCTGGGCTGCCTTGCCATGCCTCCTATTAAAATGGCTTTGTGGCCAGGCGCAGGGGCTCACACCTATAATCCCAGCAGTTTGGGAGGCTGAGGTGAGAGGATTGCCTGAGCCCATGGATTCGAGACCAGCCTGGGCAACTTGGTGAGACCTCATCTCTACAATAAAAAAAATAAAAAAAAATTAGGTGGGATGGCGCATGCCTATAGTTCCAGCTACTTGGAAGGCTGAAGCTTAAGGATTGCCTGAGCCCATCAGGTCAAGGCTGTGGTGGCCATGAGTGTGCCACTGCACTCCAGCCTGGGCGACAGAGTGAGACTCTGACCCCCCCAAAAAATGGCTTTCTGTCTGTAACGCCCAAGTTCTCGGGAGGACCAAGCAGCTGCAGTCCAGAAGCAACGACATCAGCCTAGGACCCGAGGGGGGATGTGTGTGTCCCAAGGAGGGTATCCATCTGCATTTTATCCGTCGGCTTCATGTCCTTGAGGGCAGGGAGCATTAAGGAAAGCAGCTGGAGTGTGGGAGGGAGAACAGGGTGTCTGCAGAGTGTGGCTTCTTCCTTGGGGCTGGGCTGCAGTTTCTTTGTTTTTTGTTTTTTTTTTTTTGAGTTGGAGTCTCACTCTGTTGCCCAGACTGGAGTGCAGTGGCCACTCCCGGCCACCGCAGCCTCGACCTGCTGGGCTCCGGCGATCCTTCCGCCTCAGCCTTCCGAGTAGCCGGAATTACAGGCATGCGCTACCACGCCCGGCTGATTTTTTGATTTATTGTAAAGAGGAGGTCTCGCTGCCCAGGCGTGTCTCGAACCCGCGGGCTCAGGCAATCCACTCACCTCAGCCTCCCAAAGGCGCGGGATTACAGGCTGAGCCACTGAGCCCGGCTGGGCTGCAGTTTCTAAACTCTTGTTCCCAGACTGGGGTTTTTAGGTAAGTTGGGCCCAGTTCTGCTGCCATGGACTTAGCATCTAGGGACGCTGACACTCCATGAACTTGAAGGTGGGGACTAGGTTAGTCCTGTGTCTAGAATGCATAGTCTTCCCAGGACCTGGTGTCAGGGAGGATTTTTTTCTTTGTGGATTATTATTATTATTATTTTGAGTTGGAGTCTCACTCGTTGCCCAGGCTGCAGTGCAGTGGCACACTCAAGGCCACCCCAGCGTCAGCCTGCTGGGCTCTGGTGATCCTTCCGTCTCAGCCTTCCCAGTGGCTGGAATTAGAGGCGCGCGCTACCACGCCTGGCTAATTTTTGGTTTATTGTAAAGACGAGGTCTCCCCAAGTGGCCTGGGCTGGTCGCGAACTCTCAGGCTCAGGCAATCCACTCAACTCAGCCTCCCAAAGTGCTGGAATTACAGGCTGAGCCACCGAACCCAGCCATGTGGATTAATTTTGAGGGCCTAGATCTTCGTGCCTGGCCCATGTTTGAGTCCCTCCGTCCCATGAAGGAAGAACAAATTTTTCATAACTCACACCTCCCACTTCCCAAGGGATTCCTGCATTTCTGGTCTAAAAAGAAAATGCTGGAGCAAACAGGGACATTTCAGTGTTAACCGCATGTGGCTGTCTACCAGGCATGTACTGTGCCACCTCTCTGCCCCAGTGGCACCTGCATACAAGAGTGGATATGGACACAGAGTAGGTATGAACAGAGACCAATGGATGTCCCTGTTGCTAATGTCTCCATCATCCCTTTGCTCTAGGCCTGGTCTCCAAGTCCTCTCCTAAGAAGCCCCGTGGACGTAACATCTTCAAGGCCCTTTTCTGCTGTTTTCGTGCCCAGCATGTTGGCCAGTCAAGCTCCTCCACTGAGCTCGCTGCGTACAAGGAGGAAGCCAACACCATTGCTAAGGTAGCAGGTCTGGGAGCGCAGTACTGTCAGGGAAGGGGCTGCTAGTGGGAGGTCCCCACAGATGACAGCAGTGGGTGAGACAGTCTTGGCTGAGCTTCGAGGATCTCTGGCTCAGAGGAGACCCCCCTCTGTTCTCCTCTGCTCTGTCTTAGAATTCATTTCCTTTCTGTTGCTTCCCGTTTGCGGTGTGGGCTCTCCGGAGATCCCTGTGGTTTCTGAGGGCCCTCGAGGTCTAGATCCTTCTGGGTTCCAGGAACTCTACAAGATGCTTTCCCTATGTTGTCTCGTGTGACCCACCTAGCAACCCTGCCAGGAGATCCCAGGACTCCCACTTAACAGACACGGAAAACCGAGACCCAGAAGGTTTCTGTAGCCCCTGAAGAGTTTGTGGTTAATGCGTGGTAGTGGTAGAATTTGAACTCAGATCTCTCTGGCTCGAAAACCTGTGTTGTTTTCTACCATGCGAAACCATGTTCCAAGTTACCAGACTTGCAGGAAACTAAGGAATTGAAACTCTCCCATAATAACCCCTTCTAGCAAGTCTTACCTGGATCCGTGTAAGGCATTTGGAAATGGGGGTGTTTTTGATCACCACAATGACGAGAAGACATGCCTAGCATTTCAGGACTGCCCCAGAGCCAGCAAAACTTACTCCGCCTCTAATGTCAGTGGGTACGTCTCTCTGACACACTGAGGTCTAGCTGTCCTTTCCCTCCCCCAAACCAAGCTAAAGATAGGTACATCAAAGAAAAATCACTTTGTTTTCCAGTGGGGAGAAATGCTTAGAGTACAATGTGCATGTCACTAAGTGATTACTCTTCACAAATGGTTCTCAGAAATAACATGAAATATTGAGTTGTAACATTGTCAAAAAACAGAATGTGAAATACATAGTTTGATGGCAAAAGACACTAACACAGATGGAAAGGAAGTACACTGAAATGCCCGCGTTAGTTTACCTAAGTGCTGAGACTTTAATTTCTCCAGGGTTTCCATGAACAGTTAACTACTTTTTCCAACCCTAACATTTTCTTTATTAGCAAATGGCTAGGGATGCTTTCTGATCCCTACCTCTCCTCACATTTTGGGCACCCACAGTGTGGCGTACTTGGTGTTTACAGGTGCCCACGAACCCCCCAAGGAGGGCATAGACCACTCTTGTGCTTAGAGAGAGGCCTAGACTAAAGGACCGGGCAGGAGGCCGAGGTGCCGCACTGAGGACTTAGAGTTTGGTTCTGCCTCTGGTTCTATGTCCCTGAATCAGCTGTTTGCCTCCCCTGTTCCTCAAAGTCTGACTAGGAGGCGGTGGCAGCTAAGAACAGGGACACCGTCTTTTCTGTCCGTCATGAGGACTAGTGTGGAAAGGAAGCCCTGGCCTTTCCCCTTTCCTGCCCGGCTCATGGAAGAGCCACTTTTGGCTGTTAGGGGCTTCCAGGAGGCTGGGTCTTGGGGAGAAGGTGCCCTCCGGGCATGAAGCAGAAATGGTGGGTTTGGACCAGGGTGGGAGGCGTTGGTGTGGGATGGCACTGACGCCTCCCTCTCTTCCTCAGTCGGACCTGCTGCAATGTCTCCAGTACCAATTTTATCAGGTACGTGACTGGCCGGGAGCGTGCTGAGAAGACCCAGGACCCTGAGATCCCCAGCTGGCCCCACGGGCAGTGTGATGCCCTCACACCTTGGTGCCTGGCCAGCCATCTCCCTGCCCTGGGAGACCACTTGTTCCATATAGTTGCTGTGTAAGGCATTGGGTTTTGGGGTACAGCCGGTGCTTCATGCCCTCTCCCTGCTCTGTGGTTCCTCCCACACCAGCCTGGCACCACCTCTGACATTCAGGTCACTTAATAGTCCCTTCGTAAGCTGGACATGGTGGCTCACACTTGTAATCCCAGCACTTTGGGAGGTGGAGGTAAGAGGATTTCTTGAGCTTGGGTTCAAGACCAGCCTGGGCAAAGTAGTGAGACCTTGTCTCTACAGTAAATCAAATTAGCCATGTGTGGTGGCGCATGCTTGTAGTTCCAGCTTGGAAGGCGGAGGCAGAAGGATCGCCTGAGCCCAGCAGGTCGAGACTGTGGTGGCTGTGAGCATCACTGTACTTCAGCCTGGGCAACAGAGTGAGACTCTGACTCAAAAAAAAAAAAGTAGTCCCAGTGGAGGCTGAACCCAGGAACCAGCTCTGCCTCTTCTGTCCTCTGCCTCTAAGTGGTGTCTGTCCCTGGCTGGTGATTTTGACTCCAGAAACAGCCAGCCCTTCCCGAGTTCTGCTTGAGGGGAACAACTGGGCTTTCCCAGTGGGCAGATCCAGGAGCCTGGCTCTGGTTTTAGATCCCGGGGACCTGCCTGCTCCCAGAGGTGACAGAGGAAGATCAGGGAAGGATCTGTGTGGTCATCGACCTGGATGAAACCCTCGTGCACAGCTCCTTTAAGGTACCTCGGCGTCCGGCGCCCTCTCCCACCTGGGCCCTCGCGAGCCTGACCACCGGTGCTGATGGTGCGGGCGGAAGAGGGGCCAGAAGGGGGAGGGCCAGGCCTCCAGCGATTTGGCCCCCTGGTGTGGCCAGTGTCTGAAGGCCCCGCTGAAGAATGCTGAGCAGGGCCCCCTACTCCCCCCAGTCCTGACAGCAGAGTACATCGGCCCCCGGCCACATGGCACGGCGAGCCACCGGGGCCCTGCTCAGGGCAGGCCTGGGAGTGATTGGGTCAGCTTTGGCTCTCGGCCCTGTTTGTTGTCTTTGTTAACGCAGGCCCTGAAACCCTCAACTCAGGTAGAATTTGGCAAGCGGGGGGTGCTGAGGGGCAGAGAGCACCAGAAAGGGAGGCATGCCCCGAACTGGGGGGAACCCTTGGTGGGGCTGTGGGAGGGGCTTCCGGGAGTCTGAGCTCTGCTCCCCTCAGGTAGGGTGGGGGCCTCTTTCCCTTTCCTCCCACGCTGACATCATTAACCCTTCTGCCTTCCAGCCGATCAACAACGCTGACTTCATAGTGCCTGTGGAGATTGAGGGGACCATGCACCAGGTGAGCCGCCTGCCAGGCCACAGCCCAGAGGTGGGGAGTCTGCCTTCTGACTGCCCCCCATGCTGGGGCGCCCCCTGCCCCCTCAGGGCTTGTGTTCCTCAGATGGTCCTTTTTCTGGAACTGCAGCCTCCCCTTTTTCCTGGTGTCTTTCACACTCAAGGCGTTCTTTCTCCTAAAAGTTTCAGCCCTACATCCCCCCAGCTGTCATCCTGTTTCTCTTTGCAGCCAAGCCATTTGAAAGAACAGTCTCCATCATTTAATAATGATGGTTGTCATCTGTCAGCCACCATCCCCTCACACAGCCAACGCTGCTGGGTGGTTTAGTATGTTCTCTCTCTCCCTGGATCGTTGGCGTCTCTGCCTGGAACACCTTCTCCCCTGGCCACCCACCCCTGCATAGCTAGTTAGTTTCTCCCTCTCCTGCCCAGCCACCTCCTCTGTGAAGCCTTTTCTGACTCCCTTCCCTTGGGGCCCTACACTGGACTCTGTCCGAGGAAGGGCTCGGTAAGCATAGGTCAAAGTGAGAGCACTTAAATCTGAACCAGACCAGGGCTGAGGACCCTGTGAAGCTCATTACCCAGCAGGCCTGCCAGCCAGCCTGAGTCAGGGATCACTGGACTGACGCCCTGGTGGCCCTGATGCTGTTTGCGTGGCCTGATCAAACAGTAGCGTCAGTAGTGGGGAAACAGGGATTGAGACTTTCGGGTGTGGCTGTCATTGTCCCATGTCTGTTAGAGACTTTCTCCACCACCCCCAGTGGCCAGGCCTAGCACCAGCCCCATCAAAACCAGGCTGGGCCCAGCAGCTCCTTAACGGTCCCGTTGATGGCGTTGAGGCGGGGAAGAGGCATATTTTCAAACGAGCCAATAGACACGGACATCCCAGTTGACAAGGAGGAATGTGAAGAATAAAAAAGATGCAATTAAAGTGAGGGCTGCCTGGGCCCAGTGTGCTTTGGAGAAAAAAGCAACGCTGGCTGTGTGTGGATCACAGTGAAAACTGGGTGATAGTATGTGCAGTTTGCTAAGCTATTCGCTCTACTATTGGATGTGTTTGAATATTTCCATAATAGTGGAAAAAAAGGCCGGGCATGGTGGTTCGTGCCCGTAATCCCAGCCTTTGGGAAAAGGCTGAGGTGGAAGAATCCCTTGAGCCCAAGAGTTGGAGACCAGCCTGGGCAACATAGCGAGACCCTGTCTCTACCAACAAAAACAAAAATCATAAAATTAGCTGGGCATGGTGGCACATGGCTGTAGCCCCAGCTACTTGGAAGGCTGAAGTGGGAGGATTGCCTGAACCCAAGAGGTTGAGTTGAGGCTGTGGTGAGCCATGACTGCACCACTACACGCCAACCTGAGTGACAGAGTGAGACTTCGACTCAAATAAGTAATTAAAGAGGCCGGGCGCATGGCTCAGGTCTGTCATCCCAGCGCTTTGGGAGGCCGAGGCAAGTGGATTGCCTGAGCCCGCGGGTTTAAGACCTGCCTGGGCCACTTGGTGAGACCTCATCTCTACAATACATAAAAAATTAGCCTAGCATGGTAGCCTGCGCCTATAGTTCCGGCTACTGGGAAGGCTGAGGCGGAAGGATGGCCGGAGCCCAGCAGGTTGAGGCTGTGGTGGCCATGAGCGTGCCACTGCACTCCAGCCTAGATGACAGAGTGAGACTCCGACTCAAACAAAAAAAGGGGATGGGCTGCCTGCCCACGGCAGGTTTTGAGCAGAGTGATGGAGGGATCCAAGCTTGATGAGCAGCTGAGAAGAGGAAGGGCCTGTGGGAGACTGGAGGGCGACAGGCCAGCGGGAGCCACGCTGTGGCTACCTGGAGCAGAGTGTCCTGCTGCGGGGCAAGGGGGCTGGTGAGCTGGTGGCCTCTTCAGGCCAGCTCTGGGAGGGACAGGCACAGGCCGCGCCCTTGGTGTGTCAGAGGCGCTGCGGGGAAGCTGCTCTCCGGCATCTGGTGCAGGCAGGAAGCATAGGAAACGGACCTGTGCAGGGCTTGGAGCCAGAACCCTCAGGCCAAACACGCAAGATTGTGAAAGAGGGCACAGCGTTGGGGTGGCTGGCAGGAACGGGCACAAATGCGGTGTGCCATCGCAAGCCCACGGCAGCTCATCTGGTCTTTCAGGGGAGCAGGTCGCCTCTCCCAGTGCAACTCAGAGGAGCTATGTGAGTGCGTGAGGGTTCAGAAAGCATCTGTTCTCGCCCAGGGTGACCTGGACACACTGTCCTGCCGGAGCCAAGGACAGAAAGCCCCCACCGAGGCTGTGGCTGGATTCAAGTAATCCAGGATAGGCTGTTTCCATCTGTGAGGCCTATTCTTGATTACTTGTTTCTGGAGGCAGCTGATGGCCCGCGCTGGAAGCAGAGCTGGCCCCTGGGACGTGCGTGCGCTTCCTCCTGAGCTGGGTTCAGGCTGGGACCACAGAGCCCATGGAGGCCTGATGCAGAGAGATGTGGTGCTCTGGTCTGCGGGGCTGAGGATTCCAGCCAGGCGGTCCAAGAGGCTGGCGTGGGAGGCCGCTCCGTGTGGCTGGCAGGGGGGACCATGCTGCAAGGCTTCACCCCCAATGCCGCCGACCAGCCTCTGCTTTCCCTCAGGTGTACGTGCTCAAGAGGCCTTATGTGGATGAGTTCCTGAGACGGATGGGGGAACTCTTCGAGTGTGTTCTCTTCACTGCCAGCCTGGCCAAGGTACTGAGGGGCAGCAGGGGAGAAGAGGACCAGGAGCAGGCGAGGTGGCTGCAGTGGTGGTCAGCAGCTCCGAGCTGGGCTTCAGGGTGCCATCCTTCTTCCCCCAGTATGCCGACCCCGTGACAGATCTGCTGGACCGCTGCGGGGTGTTCCGGGCCCGCCTGTTCCGGGAGTCCTGTGTGTTTCACCAAGGCTGCTACGTCAAGGACCTTAGCCGTCTGGGCAGGGACCTGAGGAAGACGCTCATCCTGGACAACTCGCCTGCTTCGTACATTTTCCACCCGGAGAATGCAGTAAGTGGCCCCTGACATGCCCTCACAGCAGGGAGCGGGAGGGGCTGGGCAGTGGGACCAGGGACTTTCCTGGGAGCACCATTAGGCCGGCCCAGCCCACCTCGAGGCGCTACCGGCGAGGCAGGGAGGACACGGCTGTCAGATTGACACCACATTCTCCCGCCCCAGGTGCCTGTGCAGTCCTGGTTTGATGACATGGCAGATACTGAGTTGCTGAACCTGATCCCAATCTTTGAGGAGTTGAGCGGAGCAGATGATGTCTACACCAGCCTCGGGCAGCTGCGGGCCCCTTAGCCTTCCCTGCTTCCAAGCAATGGCCATCCCAGTACGGGACGTTTCTACACTGTGCCTTTATGACTAGCCTGGCAGAGCAGAAGCTAGCGCACCCCACTTGAGGGCCTGGAGTTAGTGGGAAGTGACTGGAAAAGAGCCTTAGGACAGGTCAGATGCCCAGTGGGCGAACGCCAGACCAACGATACCCAACGCTGCCTGCCCGAGTTGCCGGGTTCCCGAGACGTGTGTGTGAGAGTGTGTATGTGTTGCCGTGAACTGTGGCCCCGGCATAGTGTTTCAGCAGGGGATAAGCTGGAAGGTCGACTGCCCAAGTTCATCTGTCACCCAAAGAGCCACTGAGCTCTACGGGGATGAAGACTGTCAAAGGCTCATTGCCAAACTACGGCCTTTTCTCAGTGTTAAGGCCTGTGCCAAGGGGTCAGGGGCGGCCTCTGGATACCCAGGCGCACCCTTTCTGAAATCATTCTCCAGCCAGCCGCTGCAGACAAAAAGGTGACATTTCTGGGAAGACGACAACTCGTGTCCAGACCAGTCCCCAGGGGCCACCAGGTCCTGTGGCCCAGAGGCTGCACTTACCTCCAGCTGTGTGCCTGCATGGGCCCTTTCTGTGTCTCCCCAGGGCTGGGGGCTGGGCTTGCCTTCCTCACTATCCAGCCATAGTCTTGAGCCTCTGGGGAAGACGGTCTCCTCCCTGCCCTGGAAGACGGCAGATAACTGATTTCCGTTCTCTTGACCCTGTTTTAAAATTCTCTTTCTAAACACGGCGTGTCGGGCCTGGTTTGTTCGTGACAGAGCTGCAGTCCCGGGCCTGAGGTGCCTGGGAGGTGCTGGGTACAGGGAAGAGGAAACCCGCCAAGCGAGAATGTGCTATCCCCTGGGCCTGCAGTCGGCTGGGCTTTCATCTCGACGGTCTGCTCTTCAGGGAATCTCCGCCGGTGTTGGCGCAAGGACTTCTGTTCCAGAGGCTGGAAGCCGCCCAGCCCCTCCTGCTTCTCGGGCGGGCTCTTTCCTGACGAGTCTTCCCGGGCTGTCCTGTACCCAGCTCTGTCTTCGCAGCCCTTGCCCTTCCTGGTTGGCGCCCTTCCTCTCCAAGGCCTCAGAAGTGCTTGTCCTGGACTGGGGGGGACGGGTGTTCTTGTCGCTTGCGTGCTTCCTGCCTTTGCTGTCAGGTGTGAGTAGGCCCCATGCACACCTGCACTCCAAGCATCTCTTGCTTTCAAAGGTTTCTAACAGTGAATGCTTTAAAGAACCATCATAAAACAGGCGTTTCCCCGGGGTGGGAAACAGAGGAGGAAGTGCTGCTGTCGTTGGGAGCACAGGGGTCTCCCTGAAGGGAGCTCCACCTCAGTGTCACTGCCTTAATCGTGGCCTCCCCCAGGGTGGGGTGGGGTTTCCCACTCCTTCCCTTACCTTCTGGGATGGGAGGGAGCTCCTGTCCCCATCTCTGGTCTCCCTGGAGGCAGGTGCCACAGAGCATGGTGAATTGCTTCGGGTGCAGGGACACCACTCACTCAGGACTTACCCCGGTAGCCCTTCTAGCTTCCTCATGCTAGGTCCAGCCTCAGGAACTCACCAGTTTCAAGACAGCCAGGTGGTAGGGCCGCAGCATGGTGTTCTAAGGGACAGCTGACCGGGAAGTGGAACGGAGTCCTCAGAGCTCATGTAGGCATTTTCCCGGCAGTGTCGGTGCCTGTGGGGTCCTGCTGCCGGTAAAGGAGAGGGCCCCAGGTGCTAGCCAGGAGCCCTGTCTCCTGAAGAAAGGTGGGAGCGCAGACTCCAGGCCATCCCGGCTTCAGATCCAGCCCTGGCCTAGGCTGTCATCCTGTTATTGCATCCTGTTAAGGGGCCTCTCTTCCAAGCCCCAGCCAAAGGATTAGCCCTTGGCTGAGTCTTGGGCCACCTGGGCCCAGCCTAGCTTTTCTGAGTAAATAAGCAATAAGAGGGTTTGAGCTGGTTGAGTTCCCAGTTTCTCCCACCTTGAATCTCCATGTTTTTCAAGGTGGAGGGAATGTGTGTGCCACCCCCCTAACAGGCTTGTCCAAGTGCATGGAATGTGACCCGTGACCAAGCCCGGGGCGGTGTGGTGGGAGGGTTCCCATCCACCCACGACCAAGCCCAAGGCAGCCTGGCAGGAGGGTTCCCCCTGCATCTGCAAGCAGTCTCTGCTTTACGGGCCTCCCTCGCCAATCCTGCCTGCCAGCCACTCTCCCCCAGAGATGCCCTTCCCGCCTCCTCTCTCCTTCCCCAGAGAAGCAACTCAGCCCAATCTAAACAGGGTCCATCCACGTGGACCAGAGCCAGCCTCGTCATTCTCTGCTGTCCGGCTTCCAGTGTCGCAGCATGTGAGGGGCAGGTGGCGACTGTAAAACTCCCTCCTCGGAGTAGTCGGGCCAGACTCTGCTTTGGAGGAGGGCAGCTTGGGAGGGAGCCCGTCCCTCCGGGCTCTTTTCTGGGGCTTCCCACCAGCCCTTGCCATGTGAGCCTGGTCTCTGGGAGGTGACAGGCCGCTGTATCCGGCCAGCCCCCACTCAAGCCATGTCAGGAATCTTTCCCCCTGCCAGGTTCAGTTCTTTAAGGTGCCTCTTCAGGGACACAGTGTGTCTCTCTGATTGGGCTTCTAAATCAAAAGCCTGATGTTCGTGTCCCTCTCATAGGGGGAGCTGTGGACACAGGACCAGTCTGGAAAAGGGTCAGGTAAGGGTTTCCACTCTGCACATTGTAGAGTGGATGCTCTGTAGGCCCCGGGTCCCTTACTAGAGAGGTTGAATAAATCTGCTTTCAGTTAGCCTGGGGCCTTTGTTAGCTCCCTCCTGCCTCCCAAAGATTTGAACCATTTTGTAAGGAGTAAGCTCATCTCGTAACAGTGGCCCTAAAAGCACGGGAAGTCCATGGGCAGCTATTTCCTGGGCAATGGGTCCCGTTCTATCCTGCTGCCCCTACCTTGCTCCTGAGGCCTCACTTGGTAGGGCAAGTCCCCCTGTAGGGCTGCCCTGCCTCCAGTGTCCCAACCCGGCCAAGTGATGAGAAAGGTAAGTCCATTTCCCCTTCAGGTCTTCAGTTGATTGCTCAACCACTGTCATCCCTCAGCTACCTTTTTTGTAAACAGGGGTTTGGGGTTTTTTTTTTTTCTTCTTTTTTTTTCTCCAATGCCAGTAAATACCGCATTCAACCAGGGGAGAGGAGGTCAGAGGTCTGGGCCAGCTGGTCCGTTCCTTTAAAGCTGTGGGACCTGTCCCTGAGGCCCACGCTCCTCTGGGCCTAGTGAGCTTTTTTGCTTGTATTGACCCCGAATGTGACACGTCCCATCTCGTGCCGCTTCCCCCTTCAAGATGCCATTTGGAGGGTAGGGATCTGCTTCCCACTGTGACTGGGCTATGGGATTCTGACCACCTTGCTTACAGATTCATGGTTTGATACATTTGTTGTATGCAAAAACTTGAAATGTAGGACGCCATTAAGTGTCTGTTTATATTTTTGGAACCTTTGTATTACTTACAATTAATTAATAAAAGTGGGATTTAAAAAGACCTCTCCAGGAACGGGAGCTGCCTCCCGACCCCGTGGTGGTTCATTCAGGCACTCAGCCAGCAACATCCTCCGTCCCCTGCAACCCCTTCGGACAGGAGCTGAAACAAGCACCTGGGCTGGGCAGGCCGTCACACCAGCTGGGATCCGGCCTCATGCTGCTCCTCTCAAGGTTGTGAACTCCATTGCCATCCAAGTGCTTAACGAGCACATGCTTGGTTTCCTGGTGGCCTCTGTGCAGGAACCCCTCAGGGAACTGGAGTCTTCCAGGCCCCTCGCTAATTCTCCCAGGCTGAGAGCCCTGACATTTCCAGCCCAGCATGGTTCTTGGCACACAGTAGGCTCTCAAGCATTGATCGTTTAATGTATGTCTGGTGGAGTCACTCAAGAGAAAGACAGTGTGTCCTAATAACATTCCTGGCTCCTCCCACACTGCCCCTTCCTCTAAGAAATGCCCAGAAGCTGCTGAAGGAGGCTCTTGCCAGCCTGGACATCACATCGCCGGGCTCACGGGGCAGCCCCAGGCCCTGCCTTCTGTCATCAGCATAATGCATATCTACAATAGGCAAATTTCACATCCTCCCACGCGCTTTCCTGCATTATTGATGGGCTGTGCACTTTTAAAAAATCAATTAGATCAGGGTGTGGAGCTGGAGCTGAAACAAGCCCTTAAAAGTCTGCTCTTCTTGTTTTGCTGTTTTGAATAGGAACAGATAAAGCTTTCCCTCTGGTTTGAATAAGTCAAGCCCAGTGCTGGGTTGGCTGTGATTGGCCAGGACTAGGAAAATGCGGTTAGGATGCAAACACAAGCAAATATAACCCAGTGCCTGTGCAGCCATTACTAAGCGAAGGCGACTGGACCCGGGGCCTCCTGCTTTGGGCGGTTATTCAATACACTGCTGCTCACTTGTGGGAAAACGGGAAGTCCGGTGAGCACAAGGCAAGGTAAGGTCTCGCTGGCTTATGGGCATGTCACTGAGCAATCCCACCGATGAGGACAGAAGGAAAGGAAGAGAAGAATTTGAGGGTCCCTTGGCTTTGTCTTCTGGGAGGAGGCTTCTCAGGGGCTGAAGCAGGAGTCTGCAACCGGTTTTGCCATCTTCCTCCTACTGAGAAGTCCCCAGCCTTCTTGGAGACAACAGAACAGGTTGGGTGTGTGTTTAGAGATGGGAAGGACAGAGTAGACCCCTTCCAGCCTCCCCCTGCTAAGTGGGAGGGTGAGGCAGAAGTTCAAACCAGCTTTCTCTGCTCAGGACACTTCGGTGGGAATTTGAGGGCACCAGCTTTGAACTTGGAATTTTAAAACTGTGCTCCACTCCGGGGGTTTCTGCAGTCCTCTCAAAGGATCCTGAATTAATAAATTAGGACTTAGGGAGGAAAGAGGGAGAGCCCCAGCTCTGGGGGACTTTGATGTCAGATCTGCATTTGCTGGGTGTCTCAGTATAGCAGGAAGCCCCTCCTTGGGGCACACCCTCTCCTGGGTTTGGGGTCCCTGGCCTGGTGAGCTGTCTCCTGAGTTCCTGCTGGGAAATGGGATGGCTTTCCGCTCCCGAGGCCCACAGTCCTAATTAGTGCCAGTTGGTTTGGTTTTTACCAGGGTGACACTTCTCTATCTCCAAGGAATGAATTCATTGTCCCTTGTCCCCTCTCCCTAATTGGGTCATAGCGTTTGCCTTTAATGACTGAAATCTGGGGTCTGAAGAAAACCCAAACAAATATGTCCCTGGCGATTCCGAGCAGCGTAGGGCGGAGCTGCAGAAGTTATCGAATTAAATCCACCAACGCTGCTCTGTGTCACTGCTCTGCTTTCGTCCTGCCATGGCAGGAGACAAAGGGAGTTTGCTTTTTGGTTTTTCGCCAACATCCATACCAGATAATGGCACATATTCTCCAAACCTGGCTTCATCCATCAAGGTTCAAAAAAAAAAAATGGCCAGACAAGCTCCTCTGAACAAGCACACTCTGCCCACAAATAGCACAACTCCATACGGTCCTTTCTGGGTGATGATTTTCATCCTACAGAAACCTACCAGTCGCTTCCTTTTTCCTTTGCCTCTTGGGAGAAATGAATCTAGCATTCATCAGTGATGAATATTATCAGATTGCAAGCGCCCTGCGAGCAGGAGCCAGGCAGGTGTTTTTAGCACGTAAAGCCGCTATGCGACTTTGGCCGTGGTGTGGGCTTCGTCACCCAGGACACGCCTGGGCTCAGAGGGTACAGATCTATACGGCTCTCTGCCTTCCTCTTCCCACCCTGCCTTGCTCAGGACCGAAGGGACTGGCAACCTCTCCATTCTCTGAGGTCAGCACCTCCCCAGAGAAGCTGGGACCATGTGGAAGCGGGGCAGGGAGGCGGTCGGCCCACAGGTTGGGTGGGGCCACACCCGTCTGTCACCCCGAACCCTTTGTCCCAGGTCCAGTCCTGCCATTTTACTTTGCCTTCACTTCTGGAAGACACAGGGAACATATTCGTCATATGACAAAAGCAGGAAGGGCTGAGTCTTAGAACAGTTTGGTTAAAAAAAATGGTCAAAGGCCAAAGAGTGGACCGTGAGAAACCCTTGCCAGCAGGAGCCTGGGCAGAGTTAGAGGAAAGACTTGGGGAAGAGTCAGGGAAGCCAGCTCAGTTTGGAAATATCTTTTCTGACCAGCTTTTCGGCCCAGGTGTCACTGAACGGAGACAGGTTTAGGAAGGGTCGTGGTACATCAGAGTGGCTAGAAACACAGGTTTTAGGGTCAGACAAGGATTTCATTCTAGTGAGCAAGTTATCCAACCTCTCTGAACCTCAGCATCACTACAATGTTAAGACAAAGACAGTATCTTCTGAGGATCAGATAACATGCAAAGTGAGTCCACACAGGACTTAACATACTGCTCACCCCTTTGGTAAATGACCATGACCTTGACCAGAGCTGCTCCTAGTGAGGAAAAGGCAGGTGGGAAGCAGAACGTGTGTGGGGGGATCCCCAGCCAGGCCGGCTGACCATGTGCAGTACCCAGACAAATCATGGCTCCATCGCTGTGAGAGGGTGCAGGATGCACAAGGGCACAGCAGGAGATGGGAAGGGACTTGGGAGAAAAAGGGGTGGATGCCCCCGTGAGAGGCATCACCTTCCCTCTTGCTCTGTGACGTTTCAGTCCCGGGAAGACGATCACCATGCCTCTGAGCAGCGCCTTCAGGGCTGTGGGCAATGACCCTGGGATCATCACCTGGAGAATAGAGGTGAGCTGGGCAGGGGCCACCTGAGTCCTGCTAGACGACAGCCCCCCTGCCCTCCGAAGCCCAAGGTTGGAGGACTGAGAGGTGGTATCGAAGCGCATTTTCCCATCCCTGGCCCTCCTGGGCGCTCCAAGCAGGTGGGTGGGTTGGCAGGTGGGGGAAATGCTCGGAGCCCTCCCCTTCTGAGCAAAAACAAGCTCTCCCTTTATCCAGCCACCTGCTCGGTGTGGCTGCACCTGTGGTAAATGCCCTGGAAAGAGATTGGGACCCATCCAGGACAATCCCGGATGCTCTGTGGTCAGAGAAAGAGAACCTGTTTTCCCTGGCACTCTGGCTCCCACAAAGCGTGGGGCGGAGGCTGCCCTTCCCTCTCCGTTTGCCCAGAGACCCTCTGGGCGACTCCGGGCTCCCGCAATCTACAGCTGGGAACCCCCCTGGCCTGGAGGGCTCCCCCCGCTGAATATGAGGAGCCCCTACCTCCACCCTCTCTGAGCCCCTTCTCGACCCTCACCTCAGTGAGCAGGGGAGGTCACAGCTCTCCAGCAAGCCTCTGGGAGACCGGGAGGCCCAGGACGCTTGCATTAAAACGGGGTCACCCAACTTGCAATATATTTAATGTTTTCATACTGTACACACACATTTCACACAGAACACACACAAGTATGGCTGCAGGTTCCCCTCATTTGGAGAGAGTGGCAAAAATCTACATCAATTTGTATGAATGGCCCTCCTGGGACAAGCCGTACACGCAGTGACAAATCAGGGCCCCGGCCTGGACTCCAAATGTGAGACACGTGGCACGGAGGCCCGCACACCACCAGCACCCTCCAGAGTGGCTGCTCTGGGTCCCACGGCCCCACGACCTGTGGTGTGCTTTCCCACGGGGCCTGGCCAGCACGGTGGACGGCTGGAACAGCTTTGGAGGCACTGGCCCAACTGCCCCAGGAGGGTTGGCACTCGAGAGTTTCTATCCAGCTCTTTACCCTGAAAGGGCTGGGGTGGCTCACAGGCCCCTCTGGTGCAGCAGATGAGACCAAACAGGGAGGGGAGAGGAGAACAGGGCGAGGGAAACCAAGGCAGGAACCTGGATTTGGATCCAGGGCGAAGCCGCAAAGCTCACAGGAGCCAGAGGGCAACCACACGAGTCCTGTGGCTGACTGCCTCGCTCATAAGGTCACGGGGAAACTCTCCCTCGCCCCTCCCTGCCACCTGCACCAAGGGACAGAGAGGATAGGCAGACTTGGCCGGGGGGGGGGGGGGGAGTGAGGCTTATGCACACCCTTTGACCTTGCAGAAAATGGAGCTGGCGCTGGTGCCCCTGAGCGCCCACGGCAACTTCTATGAAGGGGACTGCTACGTTGTCCTTTCGGTGAGCGCCATCCTCCCCGTTCTGCAAGCCTCTCCCTTGGGAGCCAGCCCTGGGGCTCTGTTGGGAGATGTGATGGTGAAGGAAGGTAATCCAGTCCCTGGTATCCATCTCAGCAGCCCCTCAGTGCTATGCAGCACAGACCTCCAGCGTCACCACCAAAGGTCATCAACAGGTCTGGGTTTTAGCTGCATCAAAGGGTCTGTACCTCAGTGAGCTGCCCCCCAGAAGCACTGCTCCCTCCCAGGGCCAGGAGCCCCAAGGAGGGGTGTGGAGGAAGGCCAGACCATACCCTGTCTCCAGCCTCAAAGCGCTCACCCTCACGGAGGAGATTCACTGAAGGCGCTGACGGGGGCAGGGGGCGGGGGCCGGAAAGTCAGCCTGCAACCTGGCTGGGAAGAGATCCCCACTGACCTCCATCTATTTGAGGAAAAAGCTGTCAACTCTTCCCAAATGTGGGGAGGAGTGTGGGCTGCCAGAGCTTGAGCCACAATCGCGGGTCTGACGGGGGCTGGGGCAGCCCCAGCACCCGCTGCAGGGAGGGACAGGGCCCCCAGCCTGCCAGAGGCAGGGCATGTGCTCTGCGTCCTTCCCATGCCTGAAGGGCCAGCACCAAAGGGAGGCAAGCTGGCCCCTGACCCACTCTCTCTCTGGCTCCCTCCCAGACCCGGAGAGTGGGCGGACTCCTCTCCCAGGACATCCACTTCTGGATCGGGAAGGACTCCTCCCAGGATGAGCAGACCTGCGCAGCCATCTACACCACGCAGCTGGACGACTACCTGGGAGGCAGCCCCGTGCAGCACCGAGAGGTCCAGCACCACGAGTCTGACACCTTCCGGGGCTACTTCAAGCAGGGCGTCATGTGAGTAGTGGCACAGAGCAGGGACAGAAACATAAGTTCACACAAGAGCAAGCCCGCAGGGCCAATATGCACATGAAGAAAGTAATCAGAGAAATGCAAATCGGACGCAGCTATCACTCCCGCCCACTAGAGTAGCAAATGACAGAGCTGGTGGTGCCAACTACTGGCCTGGCTGTGGGGAAACCAGAGCTCGGTGCCCTGCGGGGGTAGGTGTGGACCAGCCCAGCATCTGGAGAGTGGTTGGTGTCACTTGGGCAAACCCCACTTCCGGGTGTGTGACTCATAGAGAGGTCAACGAGGGCACAGGACACGGAATGTGCACAGCAGGCTTGTTAGTGGTGGGAGGAAGAAGCAGGTGACAGGTATCCATCGCTGCGAGTCTGGAGATGCCCACCGGGGAGTATAACAAGCAGCCAGAGTGACAGGTGAGACCTCACGTCTGGGCAGAACTTGGAACACGGTGCTCACGGAACACAGCAAGAGACAGGCTGAGATGTCCAACAGCATGCCAATTTGTTTTAAAACATACACGCACACAAAACAATGGACACATTTTACTAGAGACATTCAGCTGTGAGAATGGGGGTGATGTGGGAGAGAGACAGGAGTGGGGCGGATACCAGGGACGTGCAGGCATTCAACACAAGAGGGGCTGCAGAGGCCAGCGGTGACAGTGTTCCATACACAGAGATGCTTAACTCAGAATTCTGCACTTGAGATTGAAACAAAAAAGAGGCATTTCAGGCTGGGCATGGTGACTCACGCCTGCAATCTCAGCACTTTGGGAGGCTGCCGGGTGGGCAGACTGCTTGACCCCAGGAGGTCGAGACCAGCCTGGGCAACATAGCAAATCCTTGTCTCTACAAAAATAAAAATAAGAATTAGCCAGTGTGGTGGCGCACCTGAAGTCTGTTATTCAGGAGGCTGAGGTGGAAGATCACTTGAGTCCAGGGGGGTCAAGGCTACTGTGAGCCATAATCATTGTGATCATGTCAGGGCACTCTAGCCTGGACAACAGAGACCCCGACTCAAAAAAAAAAAGAAAAAAAAAAAAGGAATTCCAATGAGCTCAAGAATTCTGAGCCTGGGCCAAGGTCAGCTTCTTGCAAGCTGGCAGGCTCCACTAAGGTCTGCTGGGCACAGAGTACCGCATGGAGTCACTGAGGACCAAGGACAAAGCCCTCCTGCTCCGGGACTACCTCCTGCATTTCCTTAGGGTGCGGGACGCCCGGTTCAGGCTGGGTGAGGGGCTGAGTGTCAAGGCAGGAGAGCTGGTTCCTGGGGCGGGACTCTTAAGGCCTTGGTGTCACTACACTCCTGCCATCGCCGTGTGGCCCTCTCCTGTGACACACTGAGACTCCGACAGTTCCTGGAACAAAACAAGCCCTCTGTGCACACGGTGCTTCTCGCGAATGTTTCCTCTGCCTGGAGGACTGTTGCCTTGGTAGTTGGTTCCTTTTCCTTGTAGCATCTCAGCTCAAATGTCACTTCTTCAGGGAAGACAGCCCCAACCTCTCTACAAGAGCCACTCTACAAGAGTCCATTTGTGGGCAGCAGCTGCCACCACCTGTATCCACCTTGCTGACTTACGGTCATCGCCACACGGGCAGGGGTTGCCTCTGTGCCACTCACAACTGTCTCCTCAGAGCCTAGCATGCAGCAGACACTCATTAATAACTGCACGGATGTCCCCGCAGCTACAAGAAGGGGGGCGTGGCCTCTGGGATGAAGCACGTGGAGACCAACACCCATGATGTGCAGCGGCTGCTCCACGTGAAGGGGAAGAGAAACATCACCGCCACCGAGGTGAGTCCCACCCAGCATGCCGGGCCCAGGGCTTCGCCACCTGGCCCCTGAGAACGCCTCCTGACTGATGTCCACCTTTCATCTGCAGGTGGAAATGAATTGGGACAGTTTCAACCGAGGGGATGTCTTCCTGCTGGACCTTGGGAAGGTCATCGTCCAGTGGAATGGCCCAGAGAGCAACAGTGGGGAGCGCCTAAAGGTCTGGCCGTGGCTGGAGTGCACTCTCTCAGCACCTTTTTCTTCTTCCTTTCATGTTGGCCCTTCCCCAAGAATCAAAGGGGACCCCTGCCTTTGAGCAGAATCTGTCTCGAGGACAGCCCTGTGTGCGGGTTTGTGACTCACCCTGTGCTCCTCAGCATCCCACCCCCACGTGTGGGCTCCAGGCTGCTCCCCTTCAAAGCCATCCCACCCCCACGTGGTCCCTGGTGAGCAGAAAATGATCCCTGGTGAGCTGAGGGATTCCTTGGGCTTCTTTGACAGGCTATGCTTCTGGCGAAGGATATTCGGGATAGGGAGCGAGGGGGCCGTGTGGAAATCGGCGTGATCGAGGGGGATAAGGAGGCGGCCAGCCCAGAGCTACTGAAGGTCCTTCAGGACAGCCTTGGCCGCCGCTCCATTGTCAAGCCTGCAGTCCCTGATGAGGCCATAGACCAGCGGCAGAAATCAAATATCACCTTGTATCAGTGAGTAGTGGAGTCTGGCTGCTGGCTGGGATAGGGACGAAGGTGTCCTCTAGAGCAGTGGTCCCTAACATTTTTGGCATCAGGGACTGCTTTCGTGGAAGAGGGGGGTGAGGGATCATCAGGCATTAGGTTCTCATAAGGAGCATACAATTTAGATTCCTTGCCTGCACAGTTCACAATAGGGTTCACGCTCCTATAAGAACCTAATGCCACTGCTGATCTGACAGAAGATGGAGCTCTGTTCGCCCACTGCTCACCTCCTACCATGCGGCCGGATTTCAAACAGGCCATGGACTGGCACCAGTCTGTGGCCTGGGGGTTGAGGACCCCTGCTCTAGAACACCGGCTAACTTGGCGTGGGTGTAGCCACCTTTGTTTTGGGTGGAGGAGTTGGGCTTTCTTCTCAGCCCTTTTCAAATGCACTCCTAGAAGAAGCCTGGAGAGCCCCTCTCAAGAAGGCAGTTGTCATCTGTTCTTGTTAGCTATGCTCCCAATCTCTTGCGGAGACCTCCCTTTACTCTGTTCTATACATGCCCAGGGATGTGTCTGGGAAAGAAACGCAAAAAAGTCTCCAACAGAGCACAGAGTCTGTATGTTGTTTACACGCAAGCCATGTCTGTCCTTTTCTTTTTTTTTTTTTTTTGAGTTGGAGTCTCACTCTGTCGCCCAGACTCTCTGGAGTGCCATGGCACTCCCGGCCACCGCAGCCTCGACCTGCTGGACTCTGGCGATCCTTCCACCTCAGCCTTCGAAGTAGCTGTAACTACAGGCACGCGCTACCACGCCTGGCTAATTTTTTGATTTATTGTAGAGATGAGGTCTCGCCAAGTTGCCCAGGCAGGTGGCGAACCCACGAGCTCAGACAATACACTTACCTCGGCCTCCCAAAGGGCGGAATTACAGGCTGAGCCACCGAGCCTGGCCCATATCTGTCTTAAGAAGTCAAACTCTACCCAGAAACCCCACACTAAAACAAAGCCAAAAAACATGAGGTTACTACTAGATGCTTTGTAGAGGAAAAGGCACAAACTAACCTCTCCCCTCCTCCAGTGTCTCAGACTCGGCTGGGCAGCTAGCAGTCACAGAGGTAGCAACCAGGCCTCTGGTCCAGGACTTGCTGAACCACGATGTGAGTAGAGCTTCGTGGGCCGGGCTTGGGGCAGCCCCACGTGGCTTCAGAAGCAGGCCCTGGGCAAAGTCCTTCCTTCTGGTCTCGAGCAACCGTAACCACAACCATCCTTGACTATTTCAGGACTGCTACATCCTGGACCAGGGCGGAACCAAGATCTACGTGTGGAAAGGAAAAGGAGCCACAAAGGTTGAGAAACAGGCAGCCATGTCTAAAGCCCTGGTAGGAGCTTCAGACGTGCAATATTGCCCCCAAATTCTGCCAATTAGCACCTCAGATGTGCCACTTCAAAGGTCACACTATGTCTTGAGCACACAGCACTGCAGTTACATGGAAGTCAGACAGACAACTGGCATTCCAGTCCCTGCTTAGTGCTCTGGGGAAAACTACTTAACACCCCTGAGCTTTAGTCTCCTCCTGCCTAACACAGGGATCATAGTACCCACCTCCTGGGGGTCTTGTGAGGATGAAATGCCACTCGGAAAGTTCTCAGAACAGGACTTGGCACACAGCACCTGCTCAATAAAAGGTGGCTGATATTATTGAAAGGGATATCACACAGCAAGGTTAATGGCCCTCTCCTCAAGGATGCCCAAGCAAGAAGCTCTTACAGAGCAATAAACGAGCACATGAATGAGACACAAAGTCAGTAAGTACATCAGTGCAGGAAGAACATGGCACAGGGGATCTTGCAAAAAAAAAAAAAGAACAATCACCATCATCACGAAGGCCAGTGAGGAGATGCCAGAATGTCTCAGTCATTTGCTGAGGCAGGTAACTTGGTCCTTAGACAGAAGTGAGTTAGAATTTGACTCTGGGCCAGGCGCAGTGGCTCAAGCCTGTAATCCCACACTTTAGGAGGCAGAGGTGAGAGAATTGCCTGAGCTCAGGGGTTCGAGACCAACCTGGGCAACTTGACGAGACCTGGTCTCTACAATAAATCAAAAAATCAGCCGGGCGTGGTAGCGCGCGCCTGTAGTTCCAGCTACTTGGAAGGCTGAGGCGGAAGGATCGCCGGAGCCCAGCAGGTCGAGGCTGCGGTGGCCTTGAGCGTGCCACAGCACTCCAGTCTGGGGGACGGTGAGACTCTGACTCAAAAAGAATTTGGCTCTGATGCCCAGAGGATAGGGATCCCGCGAACTGGCTTCGGAGAGACAAATACCAGACAGGCAGAGAACTCACTGTGTTCCCCGGCTGCCTTGCCTTTGGGGACCGGGGTTCGGCAGGGCTTCATCAAGATGAAGGGCCACCCCAGCAGCACCAACGTGGAGATTGTCAACGACGGGGCTGAGTCGGCCATGTTCAAGCAGCTGTTCCAGAAGTGGTCAGGGAAGGACCAGACCGTGGGCCTCGGGAAGATGTTCAGCATTGGCAAAATTGGTGAGATGGCCCCCAGATCGCCTCTCATGGCCGGGACTCTCTGGAAAGGCAAGCACAGATGCTTCTCACTCACTCCATGCTTCCCGACCCCTTCCCTGCAGCTCAAGTTTTCCAGGGTAAGTTTGACGTGACCCTGCTGCACACCAAGCCTGAGGTAGCTGCCCAGGAAAGAATGGTTGACGATGGCCACGGCAAAGTGGAGGTAAGCCCAGTGACTCAACCACCAAGGGCAGGTGGCACTGGCCCCTTGGCTGCCTGTTGGAGGTGGGGCTGGGGCGCAGGCAGCTCTGGGCTTGCTTCGCTTTCCTCTTCTCCTGGGACACCCCAGAAGTGTTCTTCTCTGAGAGTCTTGCAAGTCTGCAGTCTTCAGGGCCGTGAACGTCACATCCTCATATGTGCTGTCAATAACTCCCATCGGTACATTCAAATCATCGCTCAGTCTGCAGAGGCCGAGCCGTGACAGGATGCATCTGACCACACGACACAGCTCACTTCAGAACTCAAATCATGCAAATGTGATGAGCCCTCGCCACTGGGGCCGCTGGGAAGGAAGCCCAGGGGACAGGGGTACTTGGGATGATGATAGCACTTTCCCCACTTGGAAGGCCCCCTCCATCTCTAGAAAATGGCGTCTCCTTCCATGCCCAGGTCTGGAGAATTGAGAACCTGGAGCTGGTCCCCGTGGAACACCAGTGGTACGGCTTCTTCTACGGGGGAGACTGCTATCTGGTTCTCTACACGTATGAGGTGACTGGAAGGCCATGTTACATCTTGTACATCTGGCAGGTAGGCCTGGTGCAGGCTCCCAGCTTCGGATCCTGAGGTTTCCTGTGACCCCTGGGCTGGGGCGCGGAAGCAGGGGTCCATCTCTCTCCTCTCGCCACTGCAGGGCCGCCACGCCTCCCAGGATGAGCTGGCAGCCTCGGCATACCAGGCAGTGGAGGTGGACCGGCAGTTTGATGGGGCCGCCGTGCAGGTTCGCGTCAGCATGGGGAAGGAGCCACGCCACTTCATGGCCATCTTCAAGGGGAAGCTGGTTATCTTTGAGGTGAGGATCCTCATGAGGGCCAGGCATGGTAGCTCACTCACGCCTATAATTCTAGCGCTTTGGGAAGCTGAGGCGAGAGGACTGCCTTGAGCCCAGGGGTTCGAGACCAGCCTGGGCAACATGGTGAGACCCCATCTCTACAATAAATCAAAAGTTTAACTGGGCGTGGTGGTGTATGCCTATAGTTCCAGCTACTTGGAAGGCTGAGGTAGAAGGATCGCCGAGCCCAGCAGGTCAAGTCTGCAGTGAGCCACGATCATGCCACTGCACTCCAGCCTAGGCAACAGAGTGAGACTCCAACCAAAAACCAAACAAACCAAAAAACAATTACTTATGAGCAGGAATGCTCGCAACTAACAACCCAGCAAGGGGCTATCAGAGGGGTGGGATGGGAGCAAGGCTGGATCAGACATAGAAAAGAAGAGGGCTAATCTCGCTGAGACACTGAAGTGAATCCCAGCTGCCCATGGCTTCAAGTCTAAGCCACCATTTCAGTTGTGTTCCAGGTCTTGCAGCATCTGACCCATTGACCTGTGCAGGTGTGTGACCGCCAGCTCCCTAACCTGTACCCCCCCGACTGAAGTCGGGGGGGGTCTCCTCATTAGACCTCACTTGGACCATATGACACCCCTCCCCTTGCGAACATGTCCCTCCAGACTCAAGTCCCACTTCTCTCATGATGTCCTGGCTGGAGCACCACCAGGCAATGCATGATGTCACATGCCCGGTATCACTCAAGGCTGGGGTCAAGTCCCAGCCTGCCACTTATTAGATGGATTTCTACATCTCAGTTTCCTCATCTGTACTTCAGAGAGTTATCGTAGGATCAGTAAAGTGATGGAGAAAGGGTGTTAGCCAGAGCCTGGTGTATGGGAAAGTTCCCAGAATGAAGGCTATTGTCAGTGCCCTAATTCCAGTTCACCTGACCCCTCCCCATCAGCCCAGAAGCTCCTCAAGGGCAAAGATGATGTTAAAACATCCTATTCCTGCAACAGCTAGCCACGTGCTCTGCTCACACGGTGCTCCTTACGTCTGAACTCTGCTTTTCTTCTCTCGAGGGTGGGACTTCCAGGAAAGGGAACGGTGAGCCCGACCCTCCAGTGAGACTCTTCCAGATTCAAGGAAATGACACATCTAACACCAAAGCGGTGGAGGTTCCAGCCTATGCCTCTTCCCTCAACTCCAATGATGTCTTTCTCCTGCGCACCCAGGCAGAGCATTACCTGTGGTACGGCAAGGTAGGATGGTGGGGCCCAGAGGTCAGAGCAGCCTCTTGAAGCCCAGACCCATGCCCTGTCCTGTCAGAGGTCACAGGAGCTGGAGAGTAGGCTGGAGCAGTCCTCAAAAAGAGGAGCCCTTTTCCTAAAGAATCCTCAGAGAGAGCACTGACCTTCCCCCCAATCAGGCTATGGTTAGAAACTCATTAATTAGGCCGGGAGTGGTGACTCAAGACTGTAATCTCAGCACTTTGGGAAGCCGAGGCAAGAGGATTGCCTCAGCTCAGGAGTTCGAGACCAGCCTGGGCAACTTGGTAAAACCTCATCTCTACAACAAATCAAAAAATTAGCCGGGCATGGTGGTGCCTGCCTGTAGTCCTGGCTTCTTGGAAGGCCGAGATGGAAGGATTGCCTGAGCCCAGCAGGTAGAGGCTGCGGTGACTGTGAGCATGCCACTTCCCTCCAGCCTGAGAGATGGAGTGAGACTCCAACTCAAAAAGAAACTGACAGCCTTGCTTGCACCAGGAGTCATCCCATAAGCTTCTATGCAGGTGGAGGCTGGATAAGTCAGTCCTCCCGTGTGTGTGATAGACCGTAACAGGCAGGCACTAACCCAGAACAAAACACCAAATATGATGCTGTCAATTAATGCATTAGAAAGCACTAACGCTATTTTACAAACGAGAACTAAGTAGGAAAAGATGCTCAACATCATCAGTCATTAGGGAAATGCAAATTAGAGCCACAATGAGATACTGCTACACATCCATTTTTTGTGTGTGGGGGGGTTGGAGTCTTACTCTGTCCCCCAGGCTGGAGTGCGCTCGGCCTACACATCTACCAGAATGGCAAGAATATGACAGAATCCACTGGGCTCAGTGGCTCAGCCTGTAATCCCAGCACTTTGGGAGGCTGAGGCTAGTGAACTGCCTGAGCCTGAGGGTTCAAGACCCACCTGGGCAACTTGGCAAGACCTCGTCTCTACAATTAATAAAAAATTAGCCAGGCGTGGTAGCACATGCCTGTAGTTCTGGCTACTCAGAAGGCTGAGGTGGAAGGACCGCCGAAGCCCAGCAGGTCGAGGCTGCGGTGGCCGGGAGC
>NW_007039967.1:73689-74503 GCF_000164805.1 Carlito syrichta | reverse complement strand
ACTGCACTCCAGTCTGGGCAACAGAGTGAGACTCCAACACACACACACACACACACACACACACACACACACACACACACACACACACACAAAAATGACAGGATCCAGTGTGGATGGGGATACACAGGAACAGGGACTTGCATGCACTGTAGGGAGAAGTGCAAAATGGAACAGCTTTTGAAAAACATTTCAACGGTTTCTTGTGAAGTTAAAATACACTTACCATACGATCCAGCAATCCTACTCTTGGGTATTTACCCAAGTGAAATAAAAAACAGTCTTCACAAAAAAAACTATACACAAATGTTTATAGCGCCTTTATTTGTAATCACCAAAAATTAGAAACAACCCAACTGCAAAAGTTGGATAAACAAACAGTGGTACGTCTATCAACGAACACCACTTAGCAACAAGAAGGAATGAACCACTGATATGCACAACAATATGGATAGTTGTCAGATGCATTATACTAGTGAAAAAGGCCAGACTCAAAGGCTATATACTGTATTACTACATGTATGGTTCTGGAAACAGCAAAACCATACTGATAGAGAACAGATCAGTAGTTGCCAGAGATTAAGGATTTGTGAAGGTTTGACTCCAAAGGGGTAGTAGCCACAGAGAATTTGGGGGCGGACTAAGGAGGAAATGGTTCTGTACCTCTATCATGGTGGTAGTAACATGATTCTATGTGTCTGTTAAGACCTAGAACTAGTAGCCGGGCTTGGTGGCTCAGCTTGTAATCCCGCACCTTTGGGAGGCTGAGGTGAGTGAATTGCCTGAGACCGCGGGTTTGAGACCCGCCTGGGCAACT
>NW_007039967.1:62481-73375 GCF_000164805.1 Carlito syrichta | reverse complement strand
TCCAGTCTGGGCGACAGAGTGAGACTCCAACTCAAAAAAAAAAAAAAGAAAGAAAAAAGACCTAGAACTGCCAAGCACAGTGGCTCATCCCTATAATCCCAGCACTTTGGGAGGTGGAGGGAAGGGGTTTGAGACCAGCCTGGGCAACTTGGCGAGACCTCATCTCTAAATAAATTTAAAAATGAGCCAGGCTTGGAAGGCCGAGGCAGAAGGATCGCCTGAGCCCAGGAGGTTGAAGATGTGGTGGCCGTGATCATGCCACTGCACTCCAGCATGGGGGACAAGAGTGAGACACCAACTAAAAAAAAAAAAATACTCTTAGAAACGTGCGTATTTGCCGGGATGGTGGCTCATGCCTGTAATCCCAGCACTTTGGGAGGCGGAGGCAAGAGGACTGCCTGAGCCCAAGAGTTCAAGAGCAGCCTGAGCAACATGCTGAGATCTTGCCTCTACAATAAATAAAAAAAATTAGCTGGGGCATGGTGGCGCATGTCTGTAGTCCTAGCTACTTGGAAGGCAGAGGAGGAAGGATCATCTGAGCCTAGCAGGTCGAGGCTGTGGTGGCCATGAGCATGCCACTTCACTCTAGCCTGGGTGACAGAGTGAGACTCTGACTCAGAAAAAAAGTGTGTATTTTACTGAATGTAAAAGAGTGTATTTTTCTAAATGTAATTTTAAAAATAAATTTTTTTCTTTAGAAAAAGAAAGAATCTAGCTGGGCACAGTGGCTCATGCTTGTAATCCCAGCAGTTTGGGGAGGCAGAGGCAAGAGGATTGCCTGAGTCCACGGGTTCGAGACCAGCCTGGGCAGCTTGGCAAGACCTCATCTCTACAGTAATCCAAAAATTAGCAGGGCATGATTCCAGTTATTTGGAAGGCTGAGGTGGATTGCCTGAGTCCAGCAGGTTGAGGCTGTGGTGGCCATGAGTGTGCCACTGCACTCCAGCCTGGGTGACAGAGTGAAAAAAAAAAGAAAGAATCAAAAGTAGGTGCTAAAACACCACCTGAAGCTGAAACAAAGGTGACTCTGGTCACCGTGCACTGTGGGTTCAGATCTAGTCCTGCTCTTTGCCGCCACGCTCTGCCTTTCTCCCGTCCCTATCCTGAGGGACTGTAGCCTGGAGCTGGTTGTGGCCACAGCATGAGGAATCTTGAGTGCTTCTCCTTCCACATCCATGTACCCCTTGCAGCCAACACTGCACTCTCCTTGCCCACTCTCAGGGGTCGAGTGGGGATGAGCGGGCCATGGCTAAGGAGCTGGCCGGGTTCCTCTGTGACGGCGCTGAGGACACTGTGGCAGAGGGCCAGGAGCCAGCTGAGTTCTGGGACTTACTGGGAGGGAGAGCACCTTATGCCAACGATAAAAGGTACGGGAACACAGTGTCCCTCTCCTGGCTCCCCTTCCCCTCAGGCTCATTAACTGCATTAAGCCTAAGATGCCCGTCAGTTTTTAAAACATTTCCAGGCAGCCCGGTGCCTCTAAATGAACTGTACTGCAGATTACAGCAGGAAGTCCTAGATGTCCAGCCCCGGCTCTTCGAATGTTCCAACAAGACTGGCCGGTTCATTGTCACTGAGATCACAGACTTCACCCAGGATGACCTGAACCCAGGTGACGTGATGCTCCTAGATACCTGGGACCAGGTAAGACAGAGCCACAGAACTCAGAACCAGTGCCAAAGATCCCATTGTTTAAGCCTTTTTTTGTGTGGTACCCCCACCCCAGAAAAAACCTGGGGTAGCCCTTGACCATCTGTCAGCAGTGACCAAAGGAAGAGCCTGCTTTTTGCCAGGGCTGGAGGGAGCAGACTGATGCTCAAAACTCACTACCCCAGGAAACTTCTCACCTTGCTTTGGGAAATCAGGTCACCTGTCATCAGGCACTGGTTTACCTTAGGATCAATGGCAACAGCCTCCAAATTCAGATATGGGGCTTCTGGGGAACAAAGGGGATGTGAAGGGGCTATCATCAGGCAACCCCTCCTCCAGACACCCCTTCCCTCAGCAAACACTCTCTGAGCCCTCCTCCATGCTCGTCACTGTGCTAGGTGGGCATCACCAAGGTGAAGGGCCCCTGTTCTCAGTCTCCAGGCTCACGGGGGAGCCAGACGCGGAACATCATTTCACTACGATGCGGTATATACAAGGTGCCGTGGGAGCACTAGTTAGGGCACCCAATGCAGTGCAGGGGCTCAAAAAGACTTCCTGGAGGAGATGACTCCCAGGCTGCATCTTGAAGGATGAGTAGACATTAACCAGTAAAGAAGGACAGAGAAGGAAACAGCACAAGCAGCAGCAGCAGGCACAAAATATTATACTATGCAGGAAACATCCAGAAATAACATCAGAACAGGAGACAGCTGGGCGTGGTAGCTCACGTCTGTCATCCCAGCACTTTGGGAGGCGGAGGAGAGAGGATTGCCTGAGCCCAGGGGTTCAAGGCCAGCCTGGGAACCTTGGCGAGACCTTGTCTCTACAATAAATTTAAAAAATTAGCTGGGTATGGTGGCATGCGCCTGTGGTTCCAGCTACTTAGAAGGCTGAGATGGAAGGCTCGCCTGAGCCCAGCGGGGCCGAGACTGTGGTGGCGGTGACTGTGCCACTGCACTCCAGCCTGGGTGACAGAGTGAGGCTCCAACTCCAAAAAAAAAAAAAGAACACGAGACAGAGTTAAGGAGCATCCTAGAGGTGAAGCTGAAGAAGTAGGCATGGGCCTGAAATCCTGGAAAGCCACTAAAATGTAAGCAGGTGAGTGGCGTGGCTGGACTATATTTTAGACAGGTCACTCCGGTACAAGTAGGAGAGGAAGGATGGAGGTGAGCAAAAGAATACCCTACACCAGCCAGTAGACCACTGTCACGGTCAAGGGTGAATTGCTCTGGGCCCGCACAAGGGCACTGGAGTAGGGATAGAGAGATGGTGGCTGATCTGTCGATGCTTCAGAGATAAAGCTGGCCAGCCCTGGAGACTCACTGGGGGGTTTTAGGCTGCTTCCAGGTCTCTGCTTTAGGTCCCTGTATAGATAGCACTTACCAAGAGTGGTGACTCAGATAGATACAAGTCCAGACCAGAAGAGCTACATTTCGGGGTGTTACAGTTGAGGTTCTTAGAGACAGCTAAAAGGGGGTGTTTTGCAAGAAGTTGGGTTCAGGAAGCTGAAGTTCAGAGAGCTCAGGTTTGGAGGTGTCAGTATGGAAGATCACACAGCAATTAAAATAGTAGCTAGCAAGCTGATTCTGGGAAACCCTTTCTGAACAAATCAGGCTGAGAAAGTTTTCCGAGATAGTGAACTGCTCACAAAAGAAAGGGGGGAGAGAGGGTAGTGTGCGTGACCTAGTACTTAGCCCGTGGTATGAACACATGAACAGATGTTGACTCTCGACTACAACAGGTGTTCCTGTGGATTGGGGTTGAGGCCAACGCCGCTGAGAAGGAGCAGGCCCTGGCCACCGCGCAGGAGTACCTGCACACTCACCCTGGCGGCCGAGATGCCGGCACACCAATCCTGATCATCAAACAGGGCTTTGAGCCTCCCATCTTCACAGGCTGGTTCCTGGCCTGGGACCCTCACATGTGGAGCGTAAGAACGGGGCGGGGAGAGGGCTGTTCTTACTGCCAGGGAGCTCAGAACTGAGAGCTCAGTGGGTCGGCGGGGGTACTGATTCCAGGGTCAAGTAAAACCAGAACCTCATTCCCCACACTCATTCCACATCCCATTTTTTCCTTTCCTTCTCTTTGTCACCCGCCACAGCAGTAAGTCCAGTTGGCTAACTCACAGCTTGGCCCAGCGGTGTAAGCAGTATGAAGTGAGAAACAGTCCACAGTGTGTCCTCACACATCATTTTTTTGATCTTTACAATCATCTTGATAGTCAGTACAAGTAGGATATTTCCCATTTTACCGATGAGGGCACTAAGAGGATAAGTTATTTGTCTAAAGCTAGAGTTAACCAACACGAAGAAGCCAGGTCTTCTGACTTCTAGTCAACTGCTCTTTCTTCAATCCTGTGGGAAGGATTGGGGCGGCGCCATCAAAGAATGTACACCATCTTTAAGTAGTTCTCAACCCTGCGTGGACCCAGAGGGGGCATTTTCATTTTACTTATCCTTGAAATGTCTTCTGGCCCCCTGGCTCTTTTGCTTTTCCTAAAAATACAGAGTAGGTCTAAGAGGTCCCTCCCCAATGAGAAATACCTCATCCTGTGTTTTCTGTCTCTTCTTCCCAGGCAGGAAAATCATATGAACAATTAAAAGAAGAGCTAGGCAATGCTGCAGCCATTGTGCGGATTACTGCTGTAAGTTGGGTTTGCTCATGGAGAAGCCAGCCTCAGCGGCGACAGAGCCACAGGAAACAGCAATGGCTAGATGCCCATGGGCAAAGCTCATGTCCCACTTAGTGCTACTCTAGTTGTCTATTTTGATGTAAAGATTTTTTTTTGAGTTGCAGTCTCACTCCATCGCCCAGGCTGGAGTGCAGTGGCACGCTTGCGGACACCCCAGCGTTGAACCACTGGGCTCCGGCAATCCTTCCACCTCAGCCTTCAAAGTAGCCAGAACTACAGGTGCGCGCTACCGTGCCCAGCCATTTTTAAAAAAATTTATTGTAGAGATGAGGTCTTGCCAGGTTGCCCGGGCTGGTTTCGAACCCGCAGGTTCAGGCAATCCACTTGTCTCGGTCTCCCAAAGTGCTGGGATTACAGGCTGAGCCACTGAGCCTGGCCGATTTTTTTTTTTAAACAGAGACAGGGTTTTACTATGTTGCTAAGGCCAGTCTTGAGCTCCTGGTCTCAAGCAATCCTCCCACTTTAGCCTCCCAAAGTGCTGGGATTACAGGTGTGAGGCACTGCACCTGGCCTAAGGATTTTTTTAATCAATAAAAAAGCAGGTCTCAGAACTAAGTTCCTTATTTTACTGGCTTCCAAAATTTAGGACAGACATGCTCTTTAAAAACAACAAGAAATAACCCAAAGTTAATTTTTTTCTTTTTGAGTTGGAGTCTCACTCTGTTGCCCAGGCTGGAGTGCAGTGGCACACTCATGGCCACTGCAGCCTCAACCTGCTAGGCTCAGGCGATCCTTCCCCTCAGCCTTCCAAGTAGCTGAACTACAGACGCTAGTTTTTGTGATTTATTTTACAGATGAGGCCTCACCAAGTTGCCCAGTCTGGTCTCGAACCCCTGGGCTCAGGCAATCCTCTCATCTCAGCCTCTCAAAGTACTGGGATTACAGGCTGAGCCACTGCGCCCAAGCTCAAAGTTTATTTTATTTAATTCCCTCTATTATTCAGGAGATTAAAGTTATTGGCAGTGTTTGTCAGAAATAATAGCTTCTAACTCAAATGATACCTTTATCAGATTCTAACAGTGAAGTCCACAGAAATCCGGGCTATTTACCCCTACTTGAATGGCTAGATGTGGAGCCTCTGGCTAGGTGGAGCCCAGTACCTCTCTAACCTGAAGACAAGTGCATGGCTCCAGGTGTTCAAACCTCTGGCAATGTTGTCCTCTGTGTTCTACAAGCTCAGATTTCAAAGCAAATGTTGATGTAGTGTCCTTAAATTGTATTTAACTTGAAAGGCTGAGGCAGAAGGATTCCCTGAGTCCAGGAGGTCAAGGCTGTGGTGCGCCTGGGTGAAGAGTGAGACCCCAACTCAAAAAATAAAATAAAAAGAGACAAAAACTGTATTTAAGAAAAGGGCCAGCCGGGCTCAGTGGCTCAGCCTGTAATCCCGTGCCTTGGGAGGCTGAGGTGAGTGGATTGCCTGAGCCCGCGGGTTCGAGACCCGCCTGGGCAACTTGGTGAGACCTCATCTCTACAATAAATCAAAAAATTAGCCGGACGTGGTAGTGCGCGCCTGTAGTTCCAGCTACTTGGAAGGCTGAGGCGGAAGGATCGCCGGAGCCCAGCAGGTCGAGGCTGAGGTGGCCGGGAGTGGCCACTGTACTCCAGTTTGGGCGACAGAGTGAGACTCCAACTCAAAAAAAAAAAAAAGGGCCTAAAAAAAAAGTGCCCAGAGAAGGCGTGTAATCCCAATATTTAAATGAGATGCAGGCACAGTATGGGTGCCCATCTGGCTATACAGGATTCACGTTAGACACACTGAATCAGTTTTCCCAAGAAAGATCCCCAAATCTGAATATTGTTGATTCCCAGATGATTCTGACACGCAGCCAGGTTTGGGGACCATTGTTCTGAAAGATGATGACAAAGGGTGATGTGGTGTAAGTCAAGATGTTAAATATTATACACACACAGAACTGCAACCACAGACGCTGAACCACCTCTTCCTGTGTCTACATTCTTATCTGCCTAGGACATGAAGAACGCAACCCTCTCCCTGAATTCTCATAACAGTGAGTCAAAATATTATCCCATAGAAGTTCTATTGAAAAACCAGAATCAAGAGCTGCCCGAGGACGTGAACCCTGCCAAAAAGGAGGTGCGTGGCTGAAGGAGCTATTGGTTGTTAAGTGGAGCTCTTCTCCGTGAGTGAAGCACCCATGTCAGCAGATGGCCTAAGACAGTTCTGGGACATGGGAGGCCCTCAGTGGACATCTGTAGTTCAACCCCAAAACCCAGGGCTCCCTTTGTTTTCTTTTTTTTTTTACCTCCCACATCAACCTCCCACCAGCTAGCTTCTGTCCACTCCTTTCCACCTCTCTGCTGCTAGTCTAGTCCAGTCATCATGGACCATTAGGATTCAAATGGTTTCCACCCAGTCCTACAATCTGTTCTCCACACAGCAGCCAAAGGGATCTTTTTTATTTCTTTTTTTTTTTGAGTCGGGTTCTCACTCTGTCGCCCAAGCTAGAGTACAGTGGCATGCTCATGGCCACTGCCGCCTCGACTTGCTGGGCTCAGGCGATCCTTCCACCTCAGGCTTCCAAGTAGCTGGAACTACAGGTGCATATCACCACACCCAGCTAACTTTCTGATTTATTGTAGAGACAAGGTTTCACCAAGTTGCTCAGGACGCTGGTCTCGAACCTGTGGGCTCAGGCAATCTTCTCACCTCGGCCTCCCAAAGTGCTAAGATTACAGGCATAAGCCACCATGCACGGCCCAAAGGGATCTTTTATTTTATTGATTTATTAATTTTGAGTTGGAGTCTCACTCTGTCGCCCAGACTGGAGTGCAGTGGCCGCTCCCAGCCACCGCAGCCTTGACCTGCTGGGCTCCGGCGATCCTTCCGTCTCAGCCTTCCAAGTAGCCGGAATTACAGGCATGCACTACCACGCCCGGCTGATTTTTTGATTTATTGTAGAGATGAGGTCTCGCTGCCCAGGTGGGTCTCAAACCCGCGGGCTCAGGCAATCCATTCACCTCAGCCTCCCAAAGGCGCGGGATTACAGGTTGAGCCACCAAGCCCGGCCAAGGGGATCTTTTAAAACAGATGGTACCCATGGCTCATGTCTATAAACCAAGCACTTTGGGAGGCTAAGGCAAGAGGACTGCTTGGGCCCAGGAGCTTGAGACCAGCCTAGGCAACATAATGAAACCTCATCTTTACAAAAAAACAAATATGTATTAGCTGGGCATGATGGTATGTACCTGTAGTCCCAACTACGCAGGAGGCTGAGGCGGAAGGATAGTCTGAGCCTGGAAGGTCAAGGCTGCGGTGAGCCATGATTGTGCCACTACCCTCTAGCCCGGGTGGCAGAGTGAGACCCCAGCTAAAAACAAACAAACAAACAAAACAGATGGCACTGTCCTGCTTAAAACACCTCGATGGCTTCCCACTGCACTTAAGAAAGAATCGGAAGTTCACACAATCCGGCCCCTGCCTCTCTGATTTTGTCTCCTATACCCCTACCCTTTTCATTTACACTTCAGCCTGTGGCTGTTCGTCTATCCTTGAACATGCTTATTCCAGCCTTTAAGACTTTATCCTTGCTAGTGCTCCTGCTTGAAAAAAACATGCTCTCAGATCATCACAGGGTCAGCACCTCCTGGTCATTTAGGTTTTGACACCAATGTCACCTCCTCAGGGAGGCCTTCCCAACCACCCTCCGCTGCTTCTCGTCCCCCTCGTCCCTTTATACCTGTTCATGTCTATCTCCCTCTCCAGTAATATGCTTCAGAGGAAAGACTTTGTCTTGTTCACCATAATATTCTCAGCTTTTCAGCACCTAAGGCAGTGTCCAGCAGCCAAGAGGCACTCCTTAACTTTTGGTGAATGAATCAACATATTCATGTTAAAATGAATTAATGTACTTTCCCCTTGAAGTTGACTTGGAAAGGGTCTCTGGATTTCCCACGTCTTATCTAACCAACTCTTAGGTATTTAGACTACAACTTGCTTGAAAGCAGAGGCCATTTACTAATAACCTCTACTTGTATATAAAATATTCATTACACCATTAAATAAATGTTAGGAGAATGTGATGTTCTCGGTAAGATCCACTTTATCTTGCGTTTGAAAATTTCTAGATAAAAATGGTAGTTAAGAGAATAAAGCAAAGAAAACTGTCACTCAATTTAGTTCTCCCTTCTGCCAAAATCTAATGTCTATAATTTATCCATAATATATAACCCAGTCATTGCCTCTGGCAAGAAGCTGGTGCTAGCCAGGCCATGAGAGCCATACATCCGGTAAGCTGCTTCCACGGGCCACGATGGGACTTTACAACCTGAAAACATCTCTCCAATAAATACTTTAAGTCCATTATATCCTTTCTGAGAAATTCATCCTGTTTCCCCCTTCTAGAGTCGACCGAGGACTCCCTCCTGCTCCCCCTTTCCCACCTCTGTTGACATTGCTAGGTGAGGCCAGGCTCGGTGGCTCAGCCTGTAATCCCAGCACTTTGGGAGGCCCAGGTGAGTGAACTGCCTAAGCCCATGGGTTTGAAACCCACCCGGGCAACTTGGCGAGACCTCATCTCTACAATAAATCAAAAATTAGCTGGGCACGGTAGCGTGTGCCTATAGTTACAGCTACTTGGAAGGCTGAGGCGGGAGGATCGCCGGAGCCCAGCAGGTTGAGGCTGCGGTGGCTGGGAGTGTGCCACTGCACTCCAGTCTGGGTGACAGAGTGAGACTCCAACTCAAAACAAAAACAAAACAAAAAAGACAGCCGGGCTCGGTGGTCCAGCCTATAATCCTGCGCTTTGGGAAGCTGAGGTGAGTGGATTGCCTGAGCCCGCGGGTTCGAGACCTGCCTGGGGAACTTGGCGAGACCTCATTTCTACAATAAAAAAATCAAAAAATCAGCCGGGCATGGTAGCGTGTGCCTGTAATTCCGGCTATTCAGAAGGCTGAGGCGGAAGAATTGCCGGAGCCCAGTGGGTCGAGGCTGCAGTGGCCGGGAGCGGCCACTGCACTCCAGTCTGGGACAGAGTGAGACTCCAACTCAAAAAAAAAACACCAAAAAAAACCCAAAAAAGACATTGATAGGTGACATGTCTTTTTTCTAACCAGGAACTTTGTTTTCTCTCTTAGAATTACCTCTCTGAACAGGACTTTGTGTCTGTGTTTGGCATCACAAGAGGGCAATTTATTGCTCTGCCTGGCTGGAAACAGCTTCAACTGAAGAAAGAAAAGGGGCTTTTCTAAGGCAAGAAGGCATATGCCTATTGCAAGACCAAGGAGAGACCAGAGAGTGCCAATACCAGGAAAGAATTCACCTACCAATTTCTGCCTGACATCCAGCCACTTAGTTTAGATACAATAGAGTCTGAAAATCTCAGCATGTTTTTCATTTTTTTCTCATCCTTGCATCCCTTGGTTATTATATACAGTACACAAAAATGTTAACCACCCATTTTTTGGTTTTTGTGGCTTTCTAGCTAAAGCCACAGCAGAAAGCACTAGAACTGCATAAATCTGGAGAAGCCAAAATAACCAAATACTAAGTTTAAAATGTTTAATATTGTGCCAGGACCTACAATTGTTTTAAATTTCATTATCAGTACGTCTAAACCTACTTAACCTGCAAATCATTGAAATCACATGATACAGCCCAAGGTTGAAATGCAAAGGCCCAGATCTGTTATGTGCCAGAGCATTTTTAACTTTTTTTTCAAATAAAGACGCCTGTAATGAGCAAATGGAGCTCTTTTCAGTATTTGGAGTTTGCCTGTTATGGCCATTGTGCGTAATCTTGGGAACAATTTTCACTACTAGGTAAGTTAAGAGGTGATGCCAGTCGGGTGTGGTGGCTTGAGCCTGTAATCCCAATACTTTGGGAGGCTGTTGGGGAAGGATTGCTTGAGGCCAGGAGTTCAAAACCAGCCTGGGCAACATAGTGAGATTCCACCACTACAAAAAAAAAAAAAAAAAAAAACATAGCCAGGCACTGGTGGTGTGTGCCTGCAGTCCCAGCTAATGAGAAGGCCGAGGTGGGAAAACTGCTTGAGCTCAGAAGTTCAAGATTAAATGTGAGCTATGTCTGGCCACTGTACTTTAGTCTGGGCAACAGAGCAAGACCCTGTCTCTTAAAAACAAAACAAGCTGTGCATGGTGGTTCACACCTACAATCTCAGCACTTAGGGAGGCTGAGGCAAGAGGAGTGCCTGAGCCCACGGGTTCAAGACCAGCCTGGGCAACATGGCAAGACCTCATCTCTACAATAAATCAAAAAACTAACCAGGCATGGTGGCACATGCCTGCAGTTCCAGCTACTTGGAAGGCTGAAGCAGAAGGACTACCTGAACCCAGCAGGTTGAGGCTGCAGTGGTCTTGAGTATGCCACTGCACTCCAGCCTGGGCAACAGAGTGAGACTCTGACTAAAAAAAAAAAGGCAATGATGTTGAGTGAGCTCTCTGATTAACTGGACCACTCTAATTACTGTTTCTGGCACAAGAATGTCAAATCTACCTTACAGCTGTCCAGAAAACCTCCAGTACCCACCCACCCACCCACAACCATTACCAAAAAGAGAAATAGGGCCACGTGTT
>NW_007039967.1:50015-62461 GCF_000164805.1 Carlito syrichta | reverse complement strand
CACGTGTTATTAATTTCACTAAATGGCCAGAACCAGTGTGTACACCACTGCAGACAGCTTCAAAGCATGTTACAGACATCAACAAATTAACTCACATTTCCCAGATAATTCTCTGTTTGAATTAATAATTCCAATGAAATCATATGGCAGAAGTAATGTAACCAGGGAAGTTCCAGGGTAGAAGCATAGCCTAAACTGTCACAAAGCAAAAGCAGATTAAGAGTGCTAAGTCACATAAGGAGAAAGACAGAACGTGCGAGTCAGAGGTCTCAAGGACACCCCAGTACATCCATGTGGAATTACTGCTGCCTGTTCTCCAAGCCACTGCCCGACACGTCCATAAGGCCTGCCTGTTGTTTTAAAAGCCTGTCACACCTAATGCACAAAAAAGCTAAACCTGGTATTATACAAACATGGAAAAAATTCTGCTCTTTTTATTATATAATGATTGTATTTAGTAACTACCCATGACGCATACAATTTTATTATAAACTCAAACAAAAAATAAATTCTAGGTTTGAAGAGGCTTAGAAAATAACTTCTTTTTTCATGATGTCCAGAGCCAAAAACATTCCTCCTGGGCCAAAGCCTCTGGAACCTACTCGGCCTCTGCTGGCTCTTCACCTTCTCCACATTCAAAGCGCACGAAGTCTACCACAGACACGCCCTGGGGCTGTACATACTGTCCCAAGGTAATGGAGGGGTCCAGCAAGTATGGCTGGGACAGCATCTTGGTCTCTGCCTCTCCCCCAGGCCCATCGTCCAGGGAGCCGACAGAGAGTGGGGCCATGCCCACCACGTGCTGCCCGAGGCGGCGACCGAGGTCCTCCAGGTTGGCTTTCTGCTCGAATGTCTCACAGATGACCAGGGCCCCATACTTCCCCAGCACCAGGTTGTGCAGGGAGGGACTGTGCATGATGCCATGGACGTAAGAGCCAACGTAGAACCCAGATGGCACCTTCACCCATGCAGCGCGTTTAAGGGTCATGTTTTCTCCCAGTTTCCCTACAAAAAAAGCAAAAACAAAAACTCACATACCACCAGAATGATGAATGTTTGTTATCAAAATATGCACAGAAGTGGCCAAGTTTGGAAGACAGTCCCTCTCCATTTACGCTGGATGTGCAGGGAGACGGAGAGACACCATTTTCAGTTTCTGCTTAAAGAGGAAGAAAGGCGTATGGGGAGAGGCGGGGGTGGGGGAACTGGAGAGTGATCTTCATGGACACCCGCCATGCACCAGGTGCTCTTGGAGTTAAAAACACAGGCTACAGCCGGTCTCAGTGGCTCAGCCTGTAATCCCGCGCCTTTGGGAGGCTGAGGTGAGCGGATTGCCTGAGCCTGCGGGTTCGAGACCCGCCTGGGCAGCAAGACCTCATCTCTACAATAAATAAAAAAATCAGCCGGGCGTGGTAGTGCACACCTGTAATTCCGGCTACTCGGAAGGCTGAGGCGGAAGGATCGCCGGAGCCCAGCAGGTCAAGGCTGCGGTGGCCGGGAGCGGCCACTGCACTCCAGTCTGGGCGACAGAGTGAGACTCCAACTCAAAAAAAGATAAAAATAAAAAAACACAGGCTGCAGTGTCACATGACTCAGGTCTCAGTTCTGTCAATTACTGTGATATGACCTTGGGCAAGTGTCTCATTTACTCATTGATCAAGCTTTAGATTCCTCATCTGTAAAATGGAGATGATACCTTTCAGAGTTATTGGGAAAAATAAGCAATATATGCAAAAGCACTTACTATAGTATTTGGCACATAGCAAGCACTCAAATGCTAGCTGTTATTATTACATTAAACTCAGGCTGGATGGGAGCGGTGGCTCACGCCTATAATCCCAGCAGTTTGGGAGGCCGAGGTGAGAGGATTGCCTGAGCCCGCAGATTCAAGACCAGCCTGGGCAACTTGGTGAGACCTCATCTTTACGATAAATCAAAAAATTAGCCAGGCGTAGTGGTGCATGCCTATAGTTCCAGCTACTTGGAAGGTTGAGGCGGAAGGATCGCCTGAGCTCAGCAGTCGAGGCTGCAGTGGCCGGGAGCGTGCCACTGACCTTCAGCCTGGGTGAAAGAGTGAGACTCCAACTCAAAAACAAAAACAAAAACTTTAGGCTTACAGAACTTAAGTAATTAATCCAAAAAAACATGGCAGAACTGGAATTAAAACTCAACTCTTGACTCCGAAGCAATTAAGTGCTTTTCCCCACCAAATTACCATCCCTCCCAAATACCACCATAAGTGACACAGACAACTCCTGACTACTCTTTGCATCAGGAAAAAAGTCCGCAACTAAAAGCCCCAGAAAATCCAAAACCCCCGTCATCTGATAGTTTCAACTTCCTCTCATCAAAAATGAAAAGATACCATTTTCAGAGTTATTTATGGGAACCAAAAACAGATTGCGATTTCCCACTTTCTCTCAGAATGCTCTTCACTTCTAACAGAAGTCTAAATAAGCCAAAAGGTAGGAATAAACAAAAGGGTCTGTGTAAATGTGTCTGGACTAGCCATAGTTATATCTAAAAGTCACAAAAAGGGAGAATCCAGAAACCAAAACAAATTTCAAAATAACTCAAAACGTCTACCCAATTTATTCCCAGAAACTGACAGATGAAACACCCAGTTCTTCCAGAATTTCTTAATAAACCCCTTACACAGTTGTCTGATTTCTCATCCATGACTCACTGAAACATCATAGATACTATAAGATGACCCGATAAAAACAGAATTGATGCCTTAACTGGAAATTTAAGATGAGCAGTAATTTCTCAGCAAGCTCCAATCCCATCCCCATCACCCTCTCTCCTTCAAGGACACTTAGGAAGAAAGCAAAATCCCCACCAGTCCCACGCAATGATCCAGATGTGGTTCCCACAGACAGTAGGCTCTAAAAGAATTTATCTTCACACATTCACAACTAGAATCTTTGAAAAGAGAGACCAAATTCCTAAAAATGATGTGCCTAAATTGTCCTGGAACCCTATATAAAGGTGAAACAATCTTTAATGTACTGCTTTCCCTATAGCATATACAAAGCTAGTCAACTGGAAGTCAAAGGGGCCATCTCTTGCCTATAGATATGCTTTGTCTTGTTGGCACAGTGATGAAAATAACTTTCATGTTGCAAACAGCTAAAAACCATGATATTTGCATACAAATCAAAAAATTTTTAAGGAATTTAGAAATTCTGATGACCCTAGGACTCCATTCTCCCAACATAACAATTGGCAAGAGCTCAGTAAAGGCCCCTCCTGCAGGGTATGAGCTCTTCAGGAAGCCCACCGCTCTCTGACACCAAACTGCCTCTCACCTCCACATTATCTGATGCTTATGGGCACATGAGCTTGTCATTGTTGACCTAGATTTGGAGAAACACCAGACACCAAAAGGTCCAGTCCTTACAAATACTCACCAATTGCTAAGGCCAACTGATCCTTGAGTGACCCTTCTCTGTCAGGTCCAGCTGGAAGTCCAGAAAGCTCAGAAGAATTCAAGAAGCCCTAAATGTACAAAGAAAACAACATGAACAGTCCTGCACTATTCAAATTATTAAGAAAACAGGCTGGGCTCGGTGGCTCAGCCTGCAATCCCGCGCTTTGGGAGGCTGAGGTGGGTGGATTGCCTGAGCCCACGGGTTCGAGACCCACCTGGGCAACTTGGCAAGACCTCATATCTCTACAATAAATCAAAAAATCGGCCGGGCGTGGTAGCACGCGCCTGTAATTCCGGCTACTTCGGAAGGCTGAGGCGGAAGGATCACTGGAGCCCAGCAGGTCGAGGCCGCAGTGGCCGACTGCATTCCAGTTTGGGCGACAGAGTGAGACTCCAACTCAAAAAAAAAAAAAAGAAAATAGGCAAAAATAGACTATTTCTATTTTTTTCTCTTTTAACTTACCATGGCAACTACTGAAAAAAATAGCCTATTTCTCTTTTTTTTTTTTGAGTTGGACCCTCACTCTGTCACCCAGGTGGGAGTGCAGTGGCACACTCACAGCCACCCCAGCATCGATCTGTTGGCTCCAGCGATCCTTCCAAGTAGCCGGAACTACAGGTGCATGCTACCATGCCCAGCTAATTTTTTATTTATTGTAGAGACGAGGTCTCGCCAAGTTGCCCGGGCTGGTCTCAAACCCATGGGCTCAGGCAATCTACTCGCCTCTGCTTCCCAAAGTGCTGGGATTACAGACTGAGCTACCGAGCCTGGCCAAAATAGCCTATTTCTAAGAAAATGATCCAAGATAAATTCATATAAATAGATAATCTTTTCATTAGGCAAGGATGTTAAAAACTTTCACAAGTTTTTAATTCTGTCACTGCACCACCCTGATTCCATTCCACTTTCATCCTCCACACTAACTTTGCAGCATATCATTTCCTAGAAATCAGGAACAATACTTTCATATGATTATAAAAGGTTAAAGCTAGGAGACCCGCAGATTGTTGGTGGGAAGGCAAAAGAGCGCAAATCCAATGGAGGGGACCTGGACAGTACCTAAGAAAACTATGTATACATTTATCTTTTGACCCTGTAATCCTAATTTTAGGAATTTACCTTGATGATATACTTCCTACAGTACAAAAGGACATAGGCACAAGGTTACTCACTGAGTAACTGTTTCTTTTCTTTTCTTTTTTTGAGTCAGAGTCTCACTTCATCACTCAGGCTGGAGTGCAATGGCATGTTCATGGCCACTGCAGCCTCGACCCTTGACCTGCTGGGCTCAGGTAATCCTTCTGCCTCCGCCTTCCAAGTAGCTGGAACTACAGGTGCATGCCACCATGTCCGGCTAACTTTTTATTGTAGAGACAAGGTCTTACCAAGTTGCCCAGGCTGGTCTTGAACCCTTGGACTCAGGCAATCGCCAGAGCCCAGCAGGTTGATGCTGGAATGACGGTGAGCATGTCACTGCACTTCAGCCTGGGCGATAGAGTGAGACTCCAACTCAAAAAAAAAAAAAAAAAAGCAAATTAAAAGTATACATGCATATTATACCACCATTTATATAAGAAAGAAGTATTTGTTATCAATATGCTTATTTTTGCAAAAAGAAAAACTAAAAGGCTAGTCACAAATCAGTGATGCTGGTTACTACAAGAATAGCTGAGAGTGGGATAGACGGGAAAGAAGAGGTAGCAGACCTTCTCTGAGTGAGTAGACCTCTTTTATTGTTGTGGTTTAACAGTTTTAACATTTAGGACTTTGTTAATGTTTTACATATTCCAAAAATTTTTTTGAGCCAGAGTCTCACTGTAAACTAGGTTGGAGTGCGGTGACACGATCACAGTCACTACAGTTTCAACCTGCTGGGCTTAGACAATTCTTCCACCTTCCAAGTAGCTGGAACTACAGGCAGACACCACCACACCTGGCTAATTTTTTGATTCATTGTAGAGACAAGTTCTCGCCAAGTTGCCCAGGCTGGTCTCGAATCCCTGGGCTCAGGCAATCCTCTTGCCTCTGTCTCATGAAGTGCTGGGATTATACACGTGAGTCACCGTGCCTGGCTCAAAAATAACACAAAAAGGATTTGAGGTGAAAATAAATACTGACTAAACAGAAATATAAGACTCCAACTGTATTTCAAATGAATAACATAAATCTCCCAGAATGGGAGGAAAAAAAAAAGAAAAATTAATCCAGATAACTTTGAATATAGTCATTTGACCACATATCTTCAATGTACAGCCAAAAAGAACTACAGAGAAATCTGAAACTCCTCAGAGGTTGTGATATTTGCAGTGGTCAGGTATAGAAACTCTGAAACAATTTTGTACACATATATACACTGTAACGCTGAATAAATAAGTAAACACACTGAAGTTGCTAAGAGCTAGTGTTCCCATTATGAGAAAAGATACAAAAACAGAATGAGGAAAATGAAGAACCCTACAGTGCTGGATTTAGAACTGACAAGCACCTGCACACTCTGACTGCTGAAAGAACAAAGAAACAATGATATCTCAGTAGCATGCCCAATGCCCAAATCCTGATTTCTAAAAACCACTCCCAAGGTAGAAGGATCGCCTGTGCCCAGCAGGTTGAGGCTGCATTGGCCATGAGCATACCACTGCACTCCAGCCTTGGTAACAGAGTGAGACTCTGAAAAAAAAAGAAGAAAAAAAAGACCACTCCCCCAACTAAAAGGGACAAGGACTCCTTGAAAAAGTGGCCCATTCCAAGGTTGGGGAAAAGAAATATGACATAAACCCAAAATATCTTCTTATGCCAAAAAGTAAGAAAATACTCGGAAAATGGTAAGGACACAGCAAAAGGACACTAGTCAGCTTGCACAGGATCAGCTTGAAGTGGTCAAATCCACAGATAACTTGAGTATCCAAATGAATAATGATCTAGACAATGAATTATAACCCACTGTACAAAATAAGAACCCATGAGTCAACATTAATACTAAATAAAGGGGAAGAAGGGAAACGTCTTTCTAACAATAGAATACCAAGTAATAAAACTAACACATGTCAAGAGAAAAACCATTATGCAATTTTCATAGTAATAAATGATCCTGATAAGACTCATCTGTGGATTAAACTAGCATTAGGCAAAAGCCTTTAGGGCACTGGATGTTCAGTCTCCAAGAATCTCCCATACAGATGACTTGTTAATTACAATGAAGAACCTGGCAACTTTATAGCAGAGAAACCTTTCAAATGCTACCTTAATAAAGAGATCAAAGTTAACATCATCAACAATAGGACCAACAGTCATCATGTGCCTCCTAGTATGATGTCCTGAGAAAAAAACTGTTTTTTTTGTTTGTTAGTTTTCTTTCTTTCTTTTTTTGAGTTGGAGTCTCACTCTGTCACCCAGGCTGGAGCGCAGTGGCATCCTCATGGCCACTGCAGCCTCCACCTACTGGGCTCAGGAGATCCTTCCGTCTCAGCCTTCTAAGTTGCTGGAAATACAGGCACACGCCACCATGCCCGGTTAATTTGTTGATTTATTGGAGAGATGAGGTCTCATCAAGTTGCCCAGGCTGATCTCAAATCCGTGGACTGAGGCAGTCCTCTCACCTTGGCCTCCCAAAGTGCTGGGATTATAGGCATGAGCCACCACACCTGGTGAAAAGTACTGTTTAATATTCCAACAAAAATCTATATTCTGGCCAGGCTCGGTGGCTCAGCCTGTAATCCCAGCACTTTGGGAGGCCAAGATGAGTGGACTGCCTGAGCCCAAGTGTTCGAGACCCGCCTGGGCAACTTGGCAAGACCTCATCTCTACAATAAATCAAAACTAGCTGGGCATGGTAGCACGCGCCTATAGTTCTGGCTGCTTGGAAGGCTGAGGCAGAAGGACTGCCGGAGCCCAGCAGGTTGAGGCTGCAACAGCCGGGAGCAGCCACTACACTCCAGTCTGGGTGACAGAGTGAGACTCCAACTTAAAAAAAATAAAAATAAAAAAATAAAAAATCTATATTCTGTGTCTAATTATGAAGAAACATCGGGCCAGAAGCAGTGGCTCGCACCTGTAATCCCAGAACTTTGAGAGGTGGAGGCAGGAGGATTACTTGAACCCAGGAGTTTGAGACCAGCCTAGGCAACAAAGGGAGACCTCGTCTCTATAAAACATTTTTTTAAAAAAACTAGCCATGCATGGTGGTATGTGCATCTGTAGTCCCAGCTACTCAGGAGGCTGAGAGTCCAGGAGAATGAGGTTGCAATGAACCATGAGCATGTCACTGCACTCTAGCCTGGGCAGCAAAGTGAGACCTCAACTCAAAAGAAAAGAAACATCAGGCAAAACCAAACTAAAAGACATTCAACAGAACTATCCTGTAATTTTACAAAATGTCAACATAATAAAACAGAAATAAAGGCTGAAGAACATAGGAGACTAAACAGACATGATACTGGGTATGGTGGCTCATGCCTGTAATTCCAGTACTTTGGGAAGCCAAGGTGGGAGGATCACTCGAGCTCAGGAGCTCAAGACCAGTCTGAGCAACATACTGAGACCCCCATGTCTAAAAAAATAAATAAATAAAAATAAGCCTGACACTAAATGCAACATATTATACTGGAAAGGATCCCAGATCACAAGAAAAATTGCTAATTGGAAAATATAAATTTAATTTAAATAAATTTAAAATATAAATAAAAATACTGTATCATTGTTAAAATTCCCTAAGTTGGCATCTTTTATGAGCAAAAAAGTATATATATCCTAAATGTGATCACTGTACTGCGGTTAAATAAGAGATTGTCTTTGTGTTTAGGAGACACATGATGAGGGAATAAAAGATCCTGATGTCTGCAACATACTCACAAAAGGACAAAAAGAGTGACCACAGTAACATGTATACAAAAAAGGGATGAAGCCAACACAGCCAAGCGGTAACAAATGGCGAATCTAGATAAAGACGACAGGAGTTAACTGGCAAGATCAAAGCCACGATTTCTAGTTTAAGTGACTCATTTGCTCAGAAAAATTCTAAAAAATAATCTCAACACTGTTTCTCACATAGTATGACTATTCAATGCCAGTAATAATTAACACTCACCAAGCAATCTTTGAAGAAAAAAATAAATAAGAAGAAAAAATGCTGGGCTCAGTAGCTCACACCTGTAATGCCAGCACTTTGGGAGGCCGAGGCAGGAAGATTGCTTGAGGTCAGCCTGAGCAACATGGTGTGACCTCGTCACTACAAAAAAAATTTAAAAATAGCAAGGCATGGTGGCAGGCACCTGTAGTCCCAGTTAGTTGGGAGGCTAAGGCAGAAGGATCACCTGAGCCCAGGAGGTCAAGGCTGCAGTGAGCTGTGATTGTGCTACTGTACTCCAGCCTGGGTGAGAATGAAATGCCGACTCAACAACAACAACAAAAAGGCCGGGTGCAGTGGCTCATGCCTGTAATCCCAGCAAGGAGGCCAAGACGAGAGGATTGCCTGAGCCCAGGGGTTCAAGACCAGCCTGGGCAACTTGGTGAGACCTTGTCTCTAAAATAAATTTAAAAAAACTAGCCAGGCGTGATGGCATGTGCTTGAAGTTCCAGCTACTTGGAAGGCTGAGATGGAAGGACCTCCTGAGCCCAGCAGGTCAAGGCTGCAGTGGCCATGAGCGTGCCACTGCACTCCAGCCTGGATACAGAGTAAGACTCCAACTAAAAAAAAAAAAAAATGCTCTGAGTGGTTGTTGTTTCATGTTTGCCTTGACAATAAGGTTGACTCAGAGGGAGAATGATGTAATTCCTACAGACAAGAACAAGTTTCTCTCCTCAGCTGTCCTTTGTCTAATTTCTCTGTTTAAAAATCCTTTCCTCAGGCCACTCCAGATTTCTGAACTCTAAGCCTTCACGTGATTTGGCTGACTCCACCCCACAGTCGTTCACTCATTCATTTATTCAGCAAAGATTAAGCTCCAACTAAGTACTGGGCCCAATTCTCTTTCAGCAAAATACAGTAGTGAAAAGACAAACTCTCTACCTCACAAAGCTTACATTCTACTAGGGAAGTCAGACAACATGCAAGTAAATAACAACGTAATATAAGCACTATGGGCCGGACTCGGTGGCTTAGTCTATAAACCCAGCACTTTGGGAGGCTGAGGCAAGTGGATTGCCTGAGCCCACGGGTTCAAGACCCACCCGGGCAACTTGGCGAGACCTCAACTCTACAATAAATAAAAATTAGCCAAGTGTGGTAGCGTACGCCTGTAGTTCCGGCTACTTGGAAGGCTGAGGTGGAAGGATTGCTGGAGCCCAGCAGGTTGAGGCTGCGGTGGCTGGGAGCATGCCACTGCACTCCAGCCTGGGCAACAGAGCGAGGCTCCAACTCAAAACAAAACAAAACAAAACAAAACAAAACACTGTGATAAAAAATGTTAAATGAAGCAGAATCACGGAGGGGACAGAGTAATAGGAGGAAAGACACTTCTGTCTAAAAAGACAGTATTTAAGCAGAGATGTGAAGGCTGGGCACAGTGTCTCACATCTTTGGAGGCTTTGGCAGGAGGACTGCTTAAGGCCAGGAGTTTCAGACCAGCCTAGGCAACATAGTGAGACTCTATCTCCATAAAAATTAAAAAAAAGTAGCCAGGTATGGCAGCACACGCCTGTAGTCTCCGCTACTCAGAAGAACTGCCTGAGTCCAGGAGGTTGAGGCAGTGGTGAGCAATGACCATGCTACTGCACTCCATCCTGAACAACAGAGCGAAACCCAGACTCAAAAAAAAGAAGAGATGTGAAGGAAGAGAATGAGACATGAAAATATCTAAACAAGGAAGAACAGATCCTAAGAGAGAATAAATTCAGCATGCCAGAGAAAACCCCCAACTCACCTTACTGTATGTGGGAAGTTGATCTTTTAGGCTCTGACAATACAACATGGTTCCAAGGGCTACTTGCTGTACCAACTGCTGAAATTTTAAATTTCTGGAAACAAAATCTGTCTCACAGTTCACCTGTGGGAACAAATTGATGTTGCCACAAAAGCTGGCTGGAGAGTAAAGCAAGATACATCGATAAAACATGCTGTACACTCAGACCCCAAAACAAACGACCCCTTTATTTTAAAGTTGCAGTTCCTCTCCCGGCTTGTGGCCAGAAATAAAATGAAGTGACCCCCACTGGGCTGGCGAGTTGGTAATGGCTTGCTCATTCAGAAGGTGGTCTGACGATGTCCGGAAGGCCTCAAGCTCACCTCTGCCCTGTGGCTGCGTGCACGTCCTCCAGCTCCAAACCACTTCTGCTTGTTTATACCTTCTCTCACTCTAAAGTAGTCCATATCTGATTCTTCACCAATTATGGCTCCCAAGCTTCCTCTAAATCAGCTACTCTCTATTCAACAACTGATAGGATGGGCTTGGTGGCTCAGCCAATAATCTCAGCACTTTGGGAGGCCGAGGCAAGTGGATTGCCTGAGGCTGCAAGTTCAGGATCAGCCTGGGCAACTTTGAGACCTCATCTCTACAATTAAAAAAAAAAAAAAAAAAAAAAAGAAAGGCCGGCCTCGGTGGCTCAGCCTGTAATCCCGTGCCTTTGGGAGGCCGAGGTGAGTAAATTGCCTGAGTCCACGGGTTCGAGACCCGCCTGGGCAACTTGGCGAGACCTCATCTCTACAATATATCAAAAAATTAGCCAGGCGTGGTAGCACACACGCCTGTAGTTCTAGCTACTTGGAAGGCTGAGGCGGAAGGATCGCCGGAGCCCAACAGGTCGAGGCTGTGGTGGCTGGGAGCGGCCACCGCACTCCAGTCTGGGTGTCAGAGTGAGACTTCAACTCAAAAAAAAAAAAAAAATTAGCCGGGCATGATAGCGTGCACCTATAGTTCTGGCTACTTGGAAGGCTGAGGCAGAAGGATCGCCGGAGCCCAGCAGAGCGACATGGGGATGGCCATGAGTGTGCCAATGCACTCCAGTCTGGGCAACAGAGTGATTCCAACTCAAAAAAAAACCCACTAATTAACACATTCGCAATAGACAAATTTTTCACTTTCCTAATACTGAAAGCAGGTGAAAATTTTTTAAAAATCTGAAGCTGGTTGCCACAAACTTGTCATTAAGCACAAGTGAAAGGGTCTTTTCTAAATTGTTACCTTCTTCACAATACAGCTGAAAGTTGCAGACATATCCAGTGTTTGCCTCAGACACCACTCTAGCATTCTGTAATTGGTATTTTTATTTAGATTATAAACCGAATATATATTATATATATATTTCTTCATTTACATTGCATCATTACATCACTGTGTGTCTCACTATCACTAATAAGTTCACTGGATTCACCTTCGACCTTGGAAATCTCATCAGCATATATTTCTTCATTTTCCATAATTATGGTAAATTATTTTTAACGTTGAAGTATAAAAGTCCTGAAATATCAAAATACAAGTATACAATACTAATTGCAAGAAAATAATGACCAACTTGCAATTTTTACCCACTACATAAATCAATAACAACATTGCACAGTCAACATCAGACAATTATCTCAATTAACTTTCTCTCCTTGCCTCACATATTCATTTTCAAGCAAAATATAGTAATGCACATATATGACAACGTTGCAGCATTCAGAGACAGAATTTGCAAAGATGTCAATTCACGTCTGGAATTGTGACTGAGTTAATATATTAGCTTTCCAATCTAACTGCTCCAGAAAACTATCAGTAACGAGGTGTACGGCTGCACCAGACTCACATTTGGGAGTAATATTCTAGACTGCAGGCCATTTCTCAACACACTAGGCATTTCTATACTTAAATGAATCCACAGCTGGAGGTTTTGTGAGTTTAGCTCAACTATTCTTTATGGTTCTCAAACAGATCTTTTCTTTAAGAATGCAAAGGGGCAACCAGGCATACAACTGTAATCCCAGCACTTTGGGAGGTAGATGTGAGAAAATCGCCAGAGTCCAGGGGTTCAAGATCAGCCTGGGCAACTTGGTGAGACCTCATCTCTACAACAAATTTTTTTTTTTTTTTTTTTAGTTGG
>NW_007039967.1:47131-49783 GCF_000164805.1 Carlito syrichta | reverse complement strand
CCTCAGCCTCCCAAAGGTGCAGGATTACAGGCTGAGCCACCGAGCCCAGCACAACAAATTTTTAAAAAAAATCTAGCTGGGCATGGTGGCTCATGCCTGTAGTTCCAGCTACTTGAAAGGCTGAGGCGGAAGGATTGCCTGAGCCCGGTAGGCAGAGGCTGCGGTGGCCACGAGCATGCCACTGCACTCCAGCCAGGGCGACAGAGTGAGACTCTGACTCAAAAGAAAAGAAAAAGAATGCAAAGGGGCTACACAAGCCTCACACCCAAGGGACAGCTGTTCTTGGCATCTGGACTTTCCAACAACTCACCTCCACTAAAACAGTTGTGTTTCCTTCCTGGAACAGCCCGATCAGGCCTTCCTTGGTCTTCCTTCCATGGAGCTTGGCAGCTTTGCTCCAGCCCTCCTTCTGGGCCTGCTTGTGGAGCCAGATCTCTGCCTATAAATTGAAAAGAAAAAGAGCAGACAACAAAAGTCACAGAATTTAGAACCCCATAGAGCTTTAAGATATATTCGGGTTCCCTGATTCTTACCGTTTCCACTAAATCCTCTAACAGAAACTAAAATGCTCTATCATTTACTGGCAGTCTACCGCTAAACGTCAAATACCAGGCTTTATTGTCACTAATTGATGCTTTGGATAAGTTTAATCTTTACAGCAATCCTATGAGGCAGACAGCTGTATTTTCATGATATAGCCATGCATCACAAAACAACATTTGTGGTGCACGGTCAATGACAGACATAGATGATGGTGGTACCATAAGATTATACTGGAGCTGAAAACTTGCTATTGCCTAGTGACATCAGAGCCCTAAACGGCAAAACATATGTATCATGTTTGTGATGATGCTGATGTAAAGAAACTTTCCGTGCTGCCAGTCATACAAAGATATAGCACACATGACTATGTATACTATACAATACTTAATAATGATAATTAACAACTATGTAACTGGTTTATGTATTTACTATATTATATACTTTTCATCATTATTTTGTTTATTTATTATCGTAGAGATGATGTCTCCTCATTTTGTCCAGGCAGGCTCAGACAATCCTCTTGCCTCAGCCTCCCAAAATGCCAGGATTACAAGCATGAGCCACTGCACCCAGTTCTATTCATCATTATTTTAGAGTGTACTTCAAGTTACAAAAAAAGAAAAGTTATCTGTAAAACAGCCTCAGGCAGGTCCTTCAGGAGATATCCCAGAAGAAGGCATTGTTATCACAGGAGATAACAGCCCTGTGCATGTTATTGTCCCTGAAGGCATTCCAGTGGAACATGATATGGAGGCAGATGATAGTGATATTGATGATTCTGACCCTGTGTAGGTCTAGGCTAAAGTGTCTTCGTTTTTAACGAAGTAGCTAAAAAAGTGAAAGATGAAATTAGAAAACAATTAAATAGAAAAGAGTGACAGAATAACAATAAAAAGAAAATATTTTTATACAGCTGTACAATGTGTTTGTGTTTTAAACTGAGTGTTATTACAAGAGTTAGAAAGTTAAAAAATTTAAGTTTATAAACTGAAAAAGTTACATTAGCTAAGATTATCATTGAAGAAAAATATTTTCATATATAGTATAGCCTCTGTGTACAGTGTGTCTACAGATGCTACTGTCATGTACATAATGTTCACATTCACTCGGCACTCACTCAGATTTATCCAGAGCAATAAGTCTAAACAGATGTGCTGTTTTGTCTTTTTGAGTTTGAGTCTCTCTGTCGCCCGGGCTGGAGTGCAGTGGCACACTCACGGCCAACCCAGCATCGACCTGCTGGGCTCCACAATCCTTCCACCTCAGCCTTCCAAGTAGCCAGAACTACAGGCGCATGCTACCATGCTCTGCAGACTTATTTTATTTTATTTTATTGAGGAGATGAGGTTTCACCAAGTTGCCTGGGCTGGTCTTGAACCAGCAGGCTCAGGCAATCCGCTCACCTCGGCCTCCCAAAGTGCTGGGATTACAGGCTTAGCCACTTAGCCTGGCTGTGTTTTCTCTTTTATATTATATTTTTATGGCATCCTTTCTATGTTTAGATATGCTGAGTTACATAAGTATCTGCCATGGTGTTACAATTGCCCACAGTATTGGGTACAGTAACATGCAGTACAGGCTTGTAGCCTAGGAGCCACAGGCTGTACCACACAGCCTAAGCGTATAGTGGGCTATACCTTCCAGGTTTCTGTAAGAATACTCCATGATGTTTACACAAGGAAATCGCTGAAGAACACGTTTCTTAGGATGTATGTTCCTGGTTAAATGATGCGTGACTGTACATTCAATGACACAACTCTGAAAGATTAAGATGTCCAAAGTCACAGGTCTAGGGTGGGGGCACTGAGTCCTGGGCATCTGGTTCCAAAGCTCACTCCAACCCTCTCCACTCCAGGCAGCAGGAAACACCATAGCAGCCTTGCAGGGAATAGGGTTTGCCAACCCTGCGAGACTGACTCAGTTGCTTCCAATTAAGACAAAGTCGAAGGCTCAGGTTGTCATTTAAGTCCGAATCCCGCCCGTGTGGTGGCTCAAGCCTGTCATCCCAGCACTTTGGAAGGCAGAGGATTGCCTGAGCCCAAGGTCTGAGACCAGCCTGGGCAACTTGGCAAGCCCTCATCTCTACAATAAAAAAAAAAAAAAAAAAAA
>NW_007039967.1:41754-46775 GCF_000164805.1 Carlito syrichta | reverse complement strand
GGCCCGCTGGGTCCACGGAACTACGGCGGCGCGGAGGGGCCAGAACTCTCCACCGGGAGGCGCCGATCGGGGACGGCGCCGCCTGCTGGCCGGAGGGGGCACAGTCGCCTGCCCTGCCGGGTTTATCGAGACTGTACAGGTCACAAGGGAATGAACCCCCCTACCGGTAAAAGAACGGAACCCAGAAATAAAGTTGTCACAAAACGACAATACAAGACATGCGGGTTACACTTTATGTTTTTTTTTAATGCACGTTCATATTATCCATTTATGACTCAAGACAAACGTGAGGTAGGTGGGTGGGCTCAGGAATGTGTGGAAGGTCACCTAGGAAGAAGGTTAGGGTAAAGTCCCTTCAAAAAACCGAGTAAGCCGGGTTCGGTGGCTCAGCCTGTAATCCCAGCACTTTGGGAGGCTGAGGTGAATGGATTGCCTGAGCCCATGGTTCGAGACCCACCTGGGCAACTTGGCAAGACCGCATCTCTACAATAAATCAAAAATTAGCCGGGCATGGTAGCGTGCACCTGTAGTTCCGGCTACTTGGAAGGCTGAGGCAGAAGGATTGCCGGAGCCCAGCAGGTCGAGGCTGCGGTGGCTGGGAGGGGCCACTGTACTCCAGTCTGGGTGACAGAGTGAGACTCCCACTCAAAAAAAAAACAAAACCGAGTAAACGTTCGTTGAATGAGCAAAATATTTGTTGCACACGTACCGCATGCCAGGAACTCTGCTAGGCTACCGGGATTTGAGATGAGTAAGCCACAGCCCCACACTTCAAAGCAATCTAATGGTGAGAAAATAAGGATCAGACAAACGTGTGCAAGAAACAAAGTAAGGTTCTGTGAAGCAGACAGTTAGAGGGTCTCAGGGGAGAAAGAAAACCACGTCCAAGAAAGAGGCTCAGGAAAAGCTTATATCAGAAAAGACGCAAAGAATGATGAAGATTTTGACAGGCAGCAACAGCCCTTCCAGGCGGGGAAACATCCTAAGAAGGAAGAAGTCAGGCAACTCAGGTGTGGATGCAGAGGACAAAGAGTAGACCTGCTGTCATCTGGCCAGAGGCCCAATACAGGCCAGAAAGGAGAAGAAAATGAAGTAGAGAGGCAACATGGGATCACATGGAGAAAAACTAAGTACCAAGGCCATGAGTTCGTTCTTGCTTCTGTAGGCAAGGAAAGCTCACCAGAGCTGACGTGGGAAGATCACAAGAGTTTGCAGAATGGCTTGAAGGGGGAAAGAATGATGGCGGAGAGTCCAGAAAAGGTGACTAGGTGTCCAAGCAGTGAGTAAAGAGACCCCCACCAGGATGCCACCGTGGGAAGAGAAAAGAGGTGAAGGCAAAACACATTAGGAAGGAAGGACTGATGAAGCTTGGAAATCATTTTTTTTTTTCAATCAGAGATGAAAAGAGCTAGCACTCCATCTTGTGTTCTTCTCCACAGCATGATGTTCTGTGATCAGGATTCCAAGTCTGAAAGGGATGAAGCACCACAGTCCATGAGACAGCCTTGCTGCCTGTCCCAGCTTCAGGGCAGGGAAGATTTACCCTGGTTAGAGCCATGGTCCTACCAGACTCTATCTCTAAAAGCAAGAAACAGGTAGTCTGAGGCTTCTTCCTTTTTGGCCCCCAGCAAAAGCTGAGTTCTTTGGATGCAGAAGAGATTTGTAATGCTTCTTTCCCCTTCAAAAAAAATCCCATAGAATTTGGTGGTGAAATAAAGTCCATCGTGTATAAACAGACAGTAACAGGACTGGAAACGATCAGTGGCAGTCTGTCTACAGTCCAGCCACTGCTCTCCATCCCATCGACCTCTCTCATCCCTAGGAATCCTAGATGCCACTCCATCCTCCTCTGCTGAGAACAGGAGCTAGGAACCTCCTTGGGGTTCTAACACTAGTGCTGCCAGGGCTCTGGGATTCCTTGTCAGCCAGCACCTCCCTGCACCTGTCCACAAGTATTTGGGAAAACAAGAGGGAAGGAGGAGAAAGAGGCCAGGGAAATCCATTCTTTTTGGTCCTTGTGCTTATGGCTCTGGAGGTCTGCAGCTACTTCATTAGGGCAAGGGGTAGAGAAGAACAGCAGGGGCGATGTCAAGCTGGTCTCGGCCCCCTGTGTCTGGCCCTATAGATGTTGACATTCTCATCCTCGTCCCGCTGGGCCAGCTCCAGTTGGAAATGCTGGGGCAGGAGGTGCTGGAAGAAGCTCTCTGTCCCGTGCTCCTCTCTCATCTTGGAGGCCAGATAGATGGTGCCGCGGGGCCCGCACAGGTGTTGGAGGGTCCCCAGCAGCAGTGGGAAGGTGGGTTCCAGGTACACGATATCAGCCCCCAGTACCAGGTCATAGTCTCCAGGGAAGACATGCAGGTCAATCCCCCAGGACAAGGCACGGACCTGGGCCTGGCCTCCAGCTGGCACATTGGCCTGGACGTTGCCCTGGATCTGCTCTAGGGCCAGAGGCAGGTCAGTGATGGTAACATCCCCCCCTGAGAGAGAGGAAGGAGGAGAAATGCAAGTCAGCGGGACCAACCAAGGGTTTCTGGCTCCTGCCTGGAAGGTCTGGAGACTGCAAGGCACAGAGGATGACATCTTGACAGCCCGAAGCCCACACTGGCTGTGAGTTACCCCAATCTCCATTCCACCCACTGCCATTCTCGTTACACCCCATTCTACAACATCCACATTCTCTCTGAGCTAATCTTCAACCTCTCTGCCCAACACACAACAATCAGGTGTCAGCAGATGCCTAAGCAGGACTAAGCAGGAGATGGGCTATGCACCCAGCCCCACTGACACAAGCCCGCCTTAGGGGTCTGGAAAGTTTCCCAGAAACCGTGACCTCAGCAGAGCCCTCGAGGACAAGTAGGAGTTAGTCAGGCGGAACTTTCCAAGAAGAGGTCAGCAAGCGCAGAGGCCTGGCAGGGAGAGAGCATGACATGTTCGGGAAGGCTGATCTTGGAGGATGTGGAAGAGGACAAGAGAGTCAGGAAGTGGGACAAGAAGAGGGTGATTATGACATGCTCGGAGCACACAGGTTTGAAAGTGAAGGCAACAGGCTTTAAGAGTAGAAGCAGGAGTGACGGTGGTCAGATTAGCATCTCAGAGAGCTTCAATCATGCCACAAATGGATGCATCGAGCACCTACTAAGTGCTGGGGATACAAGTGGTGAGCAAGACAAAACCTCGGCCTTCCTTGAGTTGCATTCTAGAGGTAGAGGCACACTAGGTACTATAAAAGGAACAATTTAATCATAACGTTACCAAGTGCCTCACTTCAAAATTCATTTTAAAAGCTTTTTTCCTTCTCTTTCTCCTTAAGACATGCTTCAGAGGTTTCCTTCCTCCCTCCCATCAGATGCTCCCTTGCGTTATGTTCACTTAGTTAGGTATGAGCTTGCTTAGAAGTTCCAGGGGGTGCCAGGCTCATGCCTGTAATCCCAGCACTTTGGGAAGCGGAAGTGAGAGAATTTCCTGAACCTGGGGTTTGAGACTAGACTGGGCAAACTGGTGAGACTGCGTCTCTACAATAAATAAAAAAATTAGCCAGGCATGGTGGCACATGCCTGTAATTCCAGCCACTTGGGAGGCTGAGGCAGAAGGATCACCTGAGCCCAGCACATCGAGGCTGCAGAGGCCATGACTATGCCACTGCACTTCAGCCTGGGCAACAGAGTGAGACTTCAACTAAAAAAAAAGTCTCATGGGCTAATCTTGATGCAAACCAACCAGTAGTGGAATCCTCCCCCATCTGGAGATGGGCTCAAGTCTGCAGTCGATCTACAACTCTGAGATGATGTCAGCCCAGATGCCAGATGGGGCAATAACTCAAGACAGTCACACAAACAAGCCCACAGACCAGCACCCATTGTCACTCCTATGTGCTCCCTGTACATAGTTCTCTTTTGAAATCCCTGCATGCAGCCCAAAAGTTGACGTGGTCTGTCGGAGGCGTGAGCCAAGCTGTTTCCCAAGCTGCCAGTTTTTGGAATAAAGCCACTTGCCTTCTGCCATCTACTGTCTTCGAGTTTGACTTTGGGTAGCAAGTGGCCAAACTTGCTTTCGGTTACAATAATCATGATGACTGTTAGAGAAAGAGAAGCAGGAAGTACTAAGAATTCATTCATTCATTCACATTTATGATGTGTCTACATGCCACGTGCTGAGAACACACAGTGAACCAGGCAGACAGGAATACTCCTCATAGGGCTCACAGTCCAGCGGCAAGAAACAGATGATAACCAACAAAATAAATAAATACACTGTGCCTAGACTGTAGTCAGTGCCGGTGCTGTGGTGAAGCACCAAGCAGGGAAGGGGCATTAAGAACTGCCTGAGTGGCCAGGCTCGGTGGTTCACCCTGTCATCCCAGCACTTTGGTAGGCCGAGGCAAGTGGATGCCTGAGCCTGTGGGTTCAAGACTAGCCCAGGCAACTTGGCAGGGCCTCATGTCTACAATAAATAAATAAAAATTAGCTGGGCATGGTAGCGCACACCTGTAGTTCCAGCTCCTTGGAAGGCTGAGGCGAAAGGATTGCTGGAGTCCAGCAGGTTGACACTGGGGTGAGTTGTGAGTGTGCCACAGCATTCCAGCCTGGGTGACAGAGTGAGACGACAATTCAAAAAAATAAAAAAAAAAACTGCCTGAGTGAGCGATGGAGACGTGGGAGAGGTGGAATCTTTTGGTCCAAGTGATTCTGAAAACCTCTGCCTTTTGCAAGTGAGCTGAGAGAACACTTTGCACAGTTTGGCCATACATGAAAGTGCACTGTGCCCTTTGACAAAGAGACTGGCTTTCACAGAGGTACGGGCTGGATTCAGTTTTCTTCAGAAGAACTTCAGAATGCACAACCCAGGAAAATCATATTGTTGATGAAATAAAGCTCCATGTTCAAGCTCAAAGACCAAAAGTTTTGCAAACACCTGATGAAGAGAAAGCTTTTTGAGATGATTCTTGCCTATTAAATAAAGTTAAGATAAAAAACAAAATTGCTTGGAGGGGGCAGGGAATGTCATTTTACATTGCGGGT
>NW_007039967.1:18488-41211 GCF_000164805.1 Carlito syrichta | reverse complement strand
AAAAGAAAAGAAATTGAGTTTTTAGTCTGAGTGAATTGGAAAGCTATGAGGGAGTTTTAAATGAAGAAGAGTTGGCTGGGCATGGTGGCTCAGCCTGTCATCCCAGCACTTTGGGAGGCTGAGGCAAGAGGATTGACTGAGTCCACGGGTTCGAGACTGGCCTGGGAAACTTGGCGAGACTTTGTCTCTACAATAAATCACAAAAACTAGCCAGGCGTGGTGGTGTGCATCTGTAGTTTCAGCTACTTGGAAGGCTGAGGCGGAAGGATCACCTGAGCCCAGAAGGTCGAGGCTGTGGTGGCTGTGAGCATGTCGCTACACTCCAGCTTGGGTGACAAAGAGTGAGACTCCAACTCAAAAAAAAGAAGAAATGAATGGCACACACTGACATGCGCCTTAGGAACACTGCGGCCACCATGATGAGAAAAGACTGCAGAAGGGCAAGGCCGGAAGCATGGAGACCAGTTAAGGTGGCCGCGAAGACCAGGTTAGAGATGAGCACGGTTTAAACCAGGGCAGTAGCAATGGCTAAGAGGCAGTCAGTTCCTAGATAGATAATAAAGGTGGGGTCAACAGGATTTGTCAACTGATTGGGTATGAAATATCACAGAGAGAGTGAGGGCAGCTCAGATGGTTCACAGATGTTGGCCTGACCAATGAGAAGACTCAACTGCTATCCACGTAGACAGGGAAGGTAGCAGAAGGAATGGATTTGAACTGGAAGGTCATGGATTCGTTTCTGGACACGTGAAGGTTCAGATGGACATCCACTTCCTATCAGACAACCCCATGAAGATGCTGAGTGGGAAGTAGGTTATGCAAGTGAGTCTGGAGATAGAAATTGGAGAGTCGGCCAGGTGTGGTAGCTCATGCCTGTAATCCTAACACTTTGGGAGGTGGAAGTGAGAGGATTGCCTGAGTCCAGGGGTTCAAGGCCGCCTGGGCAACTTGGTGAGACCTCATCTCTACAATAAATCAAAAAATTAGCCAGGCTCGGTGGCTCAGCCTATAATCCCTCGCTTGGGGAGGCTGAGGTGAGTGGATTGCCTGAGCCCACAGGTTCAAGACCCGCCTGGGCAACTTGACGAGACCTCATCTCTACAATAAATAAAAAATTAGCTGGGCGTGGTAGCGCATGCCTGTAGTTCCAGCTACTTGGAAGGCTGAGGCGGAAGGATCACCGGAGCCCAGCAGGTCGAAGCTGAGGTGGCCGGGAGTGGCCACTGCACTCCAGTCTGGGCGACAGAGTGAGACTCCAACTCAAAAAAAAAATAAAAAAGAAATAAAGAAAGAAATAAATCAAAAAATTAGCCAAGTGGCTTGGTGGCTCAGCCTGTAATCCTAGCACTTTGGGAGGCCAAGGTGAATGGATTGCCTGAGCCCGTGGGTTCGAGACCAGCCCAGGCAACTTGGCAAGACCTCGTCTCTACAATAAATAAAAAATTAGCCAGGCACGGTAGTGCGCACCTGTAGTTCTGGTTACTTAGAAGGCTGAGGTGGAAGGATTGCTGGAGTCCAGCAGGTCAAGGCTGCAGTGGCTGTGAGCGTGCCACTGCACTCCAGCCTGGGCGACAGAGTGAGACTCTGACTCAAAAAAAGAAATGGGAGAGTCACAGGGTCTTCAGCAAAACAAAGGGCATGAGGTGATAGAGCTGCTCAGGGGTGAGTGCAGACAGAAACATGAGGGGCTCAAAAGACTTCCCCGGAGCCCCAGAACACTCAAATTTTCAGCTGAGAAGATGAAAAGGAACCAACGAAAGGGAATGGAAAAGGAGAGCCAGCAAAGTATGCAGAAACCAGCAGTGTGGTGTCCTGGAGCCAAAGGAAGCGTGGGGTTGGGGGGGCATGGAGTTGGAGGGGACAAAGTGTCAGTGTCGAATGCAGAATCAACAAAGCTGGGCCCTAACTAGAGCAACCAGAGAAAAGGGGACAGCGTGGAGGGCAAACCTGATTGGACTGGACTGAGGCAAGGAGAGGAATAGAGTCCGTGAGGAATAACTCTTTGAGTTTCATTCTAATATAGAGCAGAGGAGTGGGCTGGTGGCTGGAGGGAGACGGAGGATCAAGGGTTTTTCCTTTTTTCATCTCAAATGTAGAGAAAAAGAAAAAAGTTTTTTTCTGAGATATGAGGAATGATAGCATATTTATATTTATATTCCATATATATATGCAATGGTCCAGAAAGAAGGAAAAACTAGTAATGCAGGAGAGACAGGGTGGGGATGGGGGGTGCTGGAATAAGGTTTTTGAGGACGTGAGAAGGTTTGGGATCTTGTGACAAGTGGAAGGCTTGGCCTTAGCTAGCCGATGTATTCCCCTATGGTAACAGGAGAGATGACGGACATACAGACATCGATGCAGGTGTGCAGATGTTGTGGCAGGAACACGCAGATGTTTTCTGAGAAAATAGAAGCAATCAGGAGAGACAGGAAGCACAGTCATCAGTTTGGGGTGAAAATGACACATGCGGCATTTGGAGGTTTAAAGAACAAGAAGGTAAGGAGATGTTTAGGAGAGTGGAAGAAGTGGACAAGGGAACATGCTAGGCTGGCTGGGAAGCACCTGGGATCCACTTGAGGTCATGATTAAAAAAAAAAGTCAGTCATTGCCTTGCTATGCTATGGGTGGCCATGTGTTCTTTGAGGTATGGCCAGGCCATGTTTTCTTAAGCTCTGGCCCCCTCCTCTACCTTGGGAGGTGAATCTCCTCTTTCTCTTTCTAATTTAGTTTTTAAATAAACTATATTTTCTAATCTAAAAAAAAGGTCAAACAAGACCAGTTTTTACAGCTGTGTATCTACCAGAGGGCCTACGCTGGCTGAGGGTGGGAGGGTCAAGATGGCCTCTGAAGTGGTATTTGAGCTCAGCAATGAAGGGTGCACATGCACTAACCAGGTGGTAGAGGGTTTCAGACAGAAAGCACGGCCTGTGGTGAAATCCCCAGGGAAAGGAGCATCAAGGTATTTTTGAGGAAAGCCCAAGTGCAGTGGCTCACATCTGTAATCCCAACACTTTGGGAGGTCAAGGAGAGAGGATCACTTGAGCCCAGAAGTTCAAGATCAGCCTGGGCAACATAGGGAAATCTCATGTCTACCAAAAAATTAAAAATTTAGCTGGGCATGGTGGCATGAGCTACAGATGGGAGGTTGAGGCTGAGATGGGAGGATCACTCGGGTCTAGGAGGTCAAGGCTACGGTGAGTCATGACTGTGCCACTGCACTCCAGCCTGGGCAACAGAGTGAGACCCCCGACTCAACCACAACAAAAATGGTATTTCTGAGGATCTGACAAAGGGTAATAGGGAGCCCAAGGGGGGCAGGAGATGGGGCATAGACAGAGGCCAGAAAGAGAGGCAAGACTCTGGAGGCCATGCCAAAGGTGTTAGTTCTATCCTGAAAGCAACGAGAAGCCATTGAAAGATCTGGCCAGGCTCAGTGGCTCAGCCTGTAGTCCCAGCACTTTGGGAGGCTGAGGCGAGTGGATTGCCTAAGCCTGCGGGCTCGAGACCAGCCCGGGCAACTTGGTGAGACCTTGTCTCTACAATAAACCAAAAATTAGCTGAGCATGGTAGCACGCGCCTGTCATTCTGGCTACTTGGAAGGCTGAGGTGGAAGAATCACTGGAATCCAGCAGGTCGACACTGGGGTGACGGTGAACGTGCCACTGCACTCCAGCCTGGGCGACAGAGTAAGACTCCAACTTAAAAAAAAAAAAAAAGAAAAAAGAAAGAAAAAAGAAAGATTTGGCTGGGCTCAGTGGCTCAGCCTGTGATCCCAGCACTTTGGGAGGCCGAGGCGAGTGGATTGCCTGAGCCTACGGGTTTGAGACCAGCCCAGGCAACCTGGTGAGACTTTGTTTCCACAATAAATCAAAAAATAGTTGGGTGTGGTAGCATGTGCTACTTGGAAGGCTGAGGCGGTAGGATTGCCAGAGCCCAGCAGGTTGATGCTGGGGTGGCTGTGAATGTGCCACACCACTCCAGCCTGGGCGACGGAGTGAGACTCTGACTCAAAAAAAAGAGAAAGATTTGGGATGGGAGGCCATGATTACAGTTGCATTTTGAAAAGATCACTCTGGCTACTGGGTGGAGAGGGCAGAGATCTAGGAGTGGGCAAGGAGTCAAAGCAGGAAGACCAGTTGGACTAACTGTAGTAGTCCAGACAAGTGAGGGAGGCAGCTTGGAACAGGGAACTGTCAGTGGAAACAGAAAAACACGAGAAGAGTCAAGAGGCTGCTAGGAGAGAAAATCAAGAAGACTTGAATAATGGATATGGGGGGGGTGAGAAACAGCAACATGCCAAAGGTAACGGCTAGGTTTCCCACCAGGTGGATGGGGGTTTTCTTCGGTGAGACAGGGAAACCTGAAGGAAAACCAGGTTTGGGGGTAAGGGGAGAGGATCACAAGATCTAGTCTGGGCATGCCTAAGCTCCCATGAAGAAGCTAGAAGGCTCTTGTGAAGATCCAGGCAAGCGATGGCAGTGACCTGAACGACAGATGGTGGAAAAAGGAGGGAACAGCTGGGGAAACACAAAGAACACATGACCCCTAGGATTGGCTGATTGCTGGGATGTGAGGGGAGAGGACGAGAAGGGAGAGGACACCCAGATTTCTGACTTGGCAGCTGGATGAGGGGAAAGGGGGAGAAGCCAGTCTGGACACAAGTATAGAGAGGTGTTCCCATCCAGCTCACAGCCTTTTCTCCCCTTTTTAGCATAACTGCTTGCCTCTTACCATCCCTCCTTCATGAAAAAGCTGATGCACAGGGTTGGAAGGGGACCAAGGGGGCAGCTGCCCGGAGGGACATCAGTGCTTCCTCTTTGACCCCTCCTTTTCCCCTGTGCTGTTCTGTTTTCCCACCAGCCTCTGTCGCCAAAGTTGCTGCCCCAGCTATCAATACCTGCTTCTTCCAGAGAAATAAAGTTAGTTTCTACTTTATGTTAAAAAAAAAAAAAAAAAAAAAGCTGATGCTGACACTCCCTCTGTTGTTTCTAAGCCTGCTGTGATGACACTGACCTCCCCCTTCTCACCCAACAGACCTTCCCATTGATGGATTCGCCAGGGAGACATGGACAGTGCAAATCCATGAGCTTACCACAGTTCTTATACTGAACATCTTCCCATCTCCCTCACTAGACCATAAGCTCCTTGAGGAGAGGAAATCTGTCTAGTTCATTGTTGAATCCTCAATACCCAGCATGATTCTTGCACACGGGGGACTTGAAATACATGTTGGTTGAATGACTAGAAGACTGAATGCTGGCCTCTGGGAAGACTTCTCTTAATGTGACCTAATTCTTTCCCTAAGAACAAGGACATGTTAACTTGCATTCCAGGGAGGTGACTTCGTAAGAATTTTTAAATGGCTGCTTCCAGTGTGAGGTTTTGTCTGCCCATTAAATTATAACTTAAGGAACTATTTCCTTTGTAGTTTCTGGTTCTTGACAAAACAGAAGGAATATTTTCCTGACCTTTTCTATTCCTAAGTCTGCGAGATCTAATTCCAGTCCTGCAAACACACCTTAACCCTCAGAATCTCATGAGCTTGCTTCTCCTACCAATAAAAACCTAAAGAATCTGAACTATATTCATAAAAAACTTATAAAGTACTCATCAGGTTTAATGTTTGCGGATCACTCTTCCCATATGTGCATTTTGACAGAAGACCATATCCAAAGCAAAGGCGATTCTAAGTGACCCTATTCTCCGTGAGCAAAGAGCAAACCAACAGAAACAACTCCCTCTACAAGGCCTGATGTTTGTTTCCTGCACCCAAATCAATCACCCTGGGTATTGTGACAGCCAATTAGTGCTATCTGGCACACAGAAGAGGCAGACGCAAAAAAGAAAAAAGTTTGTTAAAAGAAAGGGACTGGACTGTGCCAAAACACTACCCTTCCCAAGAATCCACGCAGTGACTGGTCCTCCACACCCCGCCCCCACGCCCTCCCGCCGCAAACCCAGCTCACGCACCCTGCAGCGCCGCCAAGATCCCCACGATGCCCGTCCCCGCGCCCAGCTCGATCACTTTCTTGCCTCGGAAATCCACATTTTCACTCTCGAAATAATTGCACAGGCTCAGAGCCTAAGCGGGGAGGAAGGGGAGAGAGAAAAAGACGGTCTCGAGGACGGCTCCATATGGCAGAAGCGGAGTGCGGGGTCTGGCCGCCCCGCGGACCCCCGCCCGGAGCAGCCCCCTCCTCACCGCTTCCCACACGCGCGCCGCCACCCCGAGGCGGGACCCAAAGTTCTGCGTGATGCTCAGCACATGCCCGCAGAAGCTGAAGCGGCACTTCTCTGAGTAGGAGTCCGCGAAGAGCCCGACCTCCCGCGGGAACACCGACTCCGGCTCTGGTTCGGGCTCCGGGCCGGGGTCCGCCATCCGTCCGGGGCAGAACCGGGGCCCCGCGGCCCCGCGCGCGGATCCCAGACCTGCAGCGGGTGGAGGCGGGGGCCGCGGCGGCCACGTCCTTCTCGAGGCTCGAGCCCCGCCTCCCCGCGTGTGCCCTCCTCTCCCCTGTTTGACTTCCCGGAGGTGGAATGAGGAGCTGCCTCCCCGTCCAGTCCCGGGCGCATCCCCGACGGGACCCCCACGGGAAGACACAGCTCGGGACCCTGCAGACCGGTCCGAGACCGGGAGGGGGGAGAACGGCGAGGATTGGCTCCACTGCACGAGGCGGGGTCCCCCGACCCCTCTCACCTGTGGGACACACAGGGGCCGGCAGCCAGGATGGTAACCCGAACCGGGGAGAGGCTGGGCGTCCGGGTCTGGCCTCCTCAGGCGGGCGAGAGCCCTGGGTGCGGAGGCGTCTCCGGCACTCGCCCAGCCGAGCCGAACCGAATTTGTCCGTGTGTCTTTAAGGGGCGGGGTCTGCTCACAAGGCGCACGTTGCGTCATCATCCCGCGCCTCGGGCTCTCGTCTCCACGTGGATTCGGTGGAGAAACTCGGGATCATGGCGGGAGCCGAGAGTCCAAACGCAGCCGGGGTGGAGGCTCCGCCGCCCCAGAAACGCTACTACCGGCAGCGTGCCCACTCCAACCCCATGGCTGACCACACGCTGCGCTAGTGAGCGAGCGGGGCAGGGGTGGGGAGGGGGGCGGATCCCCACAGCAACCCGGAAGAGCGGCTGTGCTGAGAAGGTGGAGAGGATTTGGGGTAGACCCGGGAGGGTGGCCTGGGTGACGTCAGTTTGGGGGGAGGGTCCGGGAGAGCAGGCAGCGAGTTGGCCAGTTGGGAGGGGCGTGGCGTTCTGGCTTAAGTCTGGGTAGCGGTGCCAGGTCTGCAAAGAGAAAGAAATTGTTACTGAGACTAGAGTGGCAGGCAATGTCGTTTCCATCTTTCGGGCTTTTTTGTTGGATTTAATAAAAAGATAGACATGTGCATAATCCGGCCCACACCTTACTCCATCCTCTCCCCACAGAGCGCAAACATAAAGTAGGATCCCAGTGCCTTAGGCAACCAGTCTCTGGGAAAAGGGGAACTTGTCCTCAGAAAAGAGAGCTGGCCGGCCAGTGTTACATCAACTCCCAGAAGTGGAGATAAGCCGACCAGCAATCATGGGGCTCAAGACGGGCCTATGATTCACGCTGGGGGTTAAGGGTGGTTTCCATTGTGCCTCCTAGAGGCCACAGGGCCCACTGTTGCAGAATTTTTGAGAATCCCTCCTCCCATCTACCTCCCACACTCACCCACCCACACACACACACACACGCAGTACCACTTACGCAATGGTATGACAACCTTCTCACATTTCTTATGTCTTCCTTCCAATAGCCCTGTGAAGCCAGAGGAGATGGACTGGTCTGAGCTATATCCAGAGTTCTTTGCTCCACTCACTCCAAATCAGAACCACGATGACCCAAAGGATGAGAAAGAAAAGAGAGCTCAGGCCCAAGTGGAGTTTGCAGACATAGGCTGTGGCTATGGTGGCCTGTTAGGTAACACTCTGGCCCTTCCTCTGGGGTGAGGAGAGGCCTAGTTTCTACCATCTCAGCAGGTTTTGTGGGGACCAGGTTTTGGCCTTTCTCCTTTCGACCAGACACTGGTGACATAAGCATGGCGAGCCCCCACCTTCCCTCTAATCTGGGTCTGTGGCCTTTGCCCTGAAGAATGGAGGAGGCTGCCTCAAACGCCTCTTAGAACCTGGGTTGTCCTGTCTAGCTTCATTCCCTGCGTGAGCCATTTCACCTGCCAGGTGCCGGATCAGTGAACTGGTCAGCACAAGCGTCAGAGATTAGCAACTGTGGCCAGTGATCCTGAACTGTCTTTCTCAGGGATTCCACCAACTGCCCTGCCCCTTCCTCCTCCCTCATTCCTGATTCCTTTTGTTCCCCTCTTATGTTTTGGGGTTCCTCTCCTATTGCCTGTATTGTTCTGGCCATGCATGCCAAGCCACCTCCCTATTTTTATTTTCTATTTGTTTTCTTTGAGTTGGAGTCTCCATCGCCCAGGCTGGAGTGCAGTGGCATGCTCACAGCCACCGTAGCCTCGACCTGCTAGGCTTAGGCTATCCTTCCACCTCAGCCTTCCAAGTAGCTGGAACTACAGGCACGCGCTATCACGCCTGGCTATTTTTTGATTTATTGTAGAGACAAGGACTCGTCAAGTTACCCAGGCTGGTCTCAAACCTCTGGACTCAGGCAATCCTCTCGCCTCAGCCTCCCAAAGTGCTGGGATTACAGGCTTGAGCTGCTGCTCCTGGCCTACCTCCCTATTTTTAGATCTCCCTATACAGATAGCCTGATAGTAAGAGCAAGGCAGAAAACCTTGGTTCAAGTTCCACCTCTACCTCTTCTTAGCTCTACGATTTTTGGCATTTCTGACCATCGACTTCTTCATCTTCACAATTTGCAAGAGTATTATAAGGGCTAAATGAGACAATGTGTGAAGACACTGTGGAAACTCCAAAACAATTGCAAACATACATGTATTCTTGGCTCTTCCTTTCCAGTTCTGGTTTCTCTTCTTCCCTGGCCTCTTCAGCATAGAACTATCCATATCTCTGCCCCTACTTGCTGTTACTTGCTGTGGTAGTTGCAGATGGAGGCTTCCTTTCCTGTGTTGACCCCTTTTCACTTGCTACAAGTATGAGGTTGATGACACCATTACTATTTCTGTGTTCAGTGGCACTGTCACCACTGTTCCCAGACACGCTGATTCTGGGTCTGGAGATCCGGGTGAAGGTCTCGGACTATGTACAAGACCGGATTCGGGCCCTACGCGCAGCTCCCGGAGGTGGCTTCCAGAACATCGCCTGTCTCCGTAGTAATGCCATGAAGCACCTTCCTAACTTCTTCCGCAAGGGCCAGGTGGGGAAGGGCCCTGGTGGGTCGGGCTGGTAGGCGGAGGTAGGGCAGAACGGCCAGGCTCTTACAACCCTGTCGGTGCATGTCTGTTTCATAGCTGACGAAGATGTTCTTCCTCTTCCCTGACCCACATTTCAAGCGGACGAAGCACAAGTGGCGAATCATCAGTCCCACACTGCTGGCAGAATATGCCTACGTGCTGAGAGTTGGGGTGAGTCGGGGTGAAGGGGAGGACGGGGTGAGTGGCCTACTCAGGGCCCTTTACTAAGAACTCAGTGGGGGTTGTACCACCACTCCCATCATCTAGCTGCCCAGTTGCATGCAGCCCGTGTCGGGTGATTTTGTCTATGCAGGGGCTGGTGTATACCATAACCGATGTGCTAGAGCTACACGACTGGATGTGCACCCATTTCGAAGGGCACCCCCTGTTTGAGCGTGTGTCTCTGGAGGACCTGGTAAGTCAGGGACCTAAGGAGAGATGCCAAGATGCAGGCCCTTTCCAGAGTGGTTCTGTATTCTCTGAACGCAGCTCAGTGCAGGAGGTTGGGATGGGAGTCCAGGGGCTGGGGCAGTATGAACAGTGGGCAAAGGCTTATCGGACCCTTTCTTCTCCCAGAGTGAAGACCCCATCGTGGGACATCTAGGCACCTCAACTGAGGAGGGAAAGAAAGTTCTACGCAATGGAGGAAAGAATTTCCCTGCCATCTTCCGAAGAATACAGGATCCCACCCTCCAGGCAGTGACTCCCAATCCCACCCTGCCCGGGCACTGACTATTCAGCCTCTCTTTCTTAGCTGGACCCCAGCTTCCAGGGACTGGGAAGAAAATCAGGACCCCAGGCCTTTTCAACTGAGACTACTGGGGCCAAGAAGCAGTAATCTTGAAAAGAAGCTGAGGGGCTGCCTAAGACAGAACCCTGGTGCTCACAACTACCCTGGCTCCTCTCACCTCATCTGTCCATCCCTTGCTGCCAGCAGAAAACAAAAGCTGACTGGGAAGCTCAAAGGACTTTGGACCCAGGGGATCTTTGGAAGGGTGTGGGGTCTTGTTTTCCCTTAGGGCTCCCTTCTTGTGAGACCTCGCCTCAGCTGGAGGAAGAACACAGTGCTACGCTGTCCTTGTAAACTACCTGCTAGGTTCAGATCACCTGTCCACTCGTGTTACCTCACAGTCCCGGTGATAACGTGGGCCCATTCTGCTATTTCTCAGGAAAGGCCAGAGTATGTGTCACGTGCCTTCTCCCATCCTCCCATCCCCCTGCCTAAGACTTGGCCTAGGGAGTCTGCCCGCTTTATTGTTGCTGTCTCTGGAGAGTCCCTGGGAGGGTACAGGGGTGGAGACCCTCTCCTTTTTCATGATGACCTTCGATTCCAGAACTTCAGAGCTGACTGGCACAGAGCCTGCTAGGGGCGAGTGGGCAGTGGGGGAATAAGGAGCAGAGAGGCAGAGAGCTAAACTGTGGAGGATCCTGAGGCTGAAAGTGGAAAGGGCCTGCTGACCAGAAAGCCCCCAGAGGAGACTGAGTCGATTGGGGGTTTGGAACATGTCCTTAGCCCTTGCTCCATCCGGTAGCCCGGAGAGAATCTCTGGACTTTACAGATTTGCAAAAAATTCCTTTATTTCTGCTCCTCAAGCCCTGAATTCCCATGACTGGAAGGAGAAGGCTTGTGACCTAAGAGACCCCCTCCCCAAGGAAGACAGAGGAAGGCACCTGGAGCCATTTAGACCATTAACCTACCTGCCATCACCCCCGGCATCAGGGACAGGGGAGAAGGAGATGTGGCTAGTGCAGGAAAATCGTCCAGAGAAGGTACAGCCCGCTGGGCCAAGAATGTGGGGACAGGGACAGCTGTGCCTCTTGCCTGCTTCCTTTCCCGGAGGAGCTGCAGGATGGGGAATTCCTGAGAATGGGCCCGAGCCGTCTGGGCCACAACTGGTGGGAATCTCAGGGACTGACTCCTGTACTTGATCACCTAATCCAAGCTGAATTGCCTTTCCCAGGACTGGGCCTTTAGGATGCTAGACTAGGGCACTAGTCTAAGAGGAATAACTCGCCTCCCATGAGGGTCATTGCAACATGAGACCCAAGGGGGCCGTTAAGTCAGCCCCAGCCCCGCCTACTGTTCCCGGGTGCTGATCCCCGGCACAGACCACTCAGAAGTGATTGGCTGAGGAGCTTGGAGAGGGGGCGTCGTCACTTCGCCCAAAGGTTAAATAGGGGTTCAGGCACAATGCTCCGGAGAAGCGCTCTCCTTCGCGAGCTCCCTGAGGCACACCATGACCCAGACCCTCAAGTTTGCTTCCAGGGTGTTCCATCGCGTCCGCTGGGCTCCCGAGCTGAGTGCCTCACTAAGCTACCGAGGGGACTCAGCACCCCGGAGCTTGGCAGACATCCCAGGCCCCTCCACGCCCGGCTTCCTGGCCGAACTTTTCTGCAAAGGGGGGCTGTCGAGGCTACACGAGTTGCAGGTATGAGAGGACGCCATTCTCGGAGGTAGCTGGCTTTGACAACGGCAGAAAGGGCAGCCTAGTGCAGAACTAACGAGGGAAGGCCAGTGAGAACAGACGCCCGCGAATTACGGGTAAGGGAGGTGGGGGCGGGGGCTCGAGCCATCCCGACCGACGTCCAGCAGGGGAGTGCGCTGGGGAGGCGCCTCGCTGTGCAGAGGTCTGGAGACCCCGAGATCCAGGGTGTGCGCGCAGGGGTGGAAGCGGAGTGTGCTCCGCGCGCCTTCGGCTTAAAGCCACACGCGCTCCTTTTCATTAGGGACGAACCCGCGGCGGACAGTCCAGGTGTGGAGCCATTAGGAACGCCTCCGCCTGGGTTCGACCCAGGTGATCAGAGAGGTCCTGAGCGTCTGCTTGGCGCCAGGTTCCTCTGCTTTGCCCATCAACACTCAAACTTTCAAGGGATGGGAAATGAGAGAAAGGCGGAGTCTGCATCATCAAGGCCATACACTGGCCGGGTGCTCGGGCAAGGGCAGAAGCTCCCCCTTCCAAAGCCGTGGGCGCCGGCACAGGCCAGGCTGAGGGTCCCTGCCCGGCTCTCCACGTGTCCGCCGCGCTCGTTCCCCAGGTGCAGGGCGCCGCGCGCTTCGGGCCGGTGTGGCTGGCCAGCTTCGGGACGGTGCGCACCGTGTACGTGGCCGCCCCTGCGCTCGTCGAGCAGCTGCTGCGACAGGAGGGGCCCCGGCCCGAGCGCTGCAGCTTCTCGTCCTGGGCCGAGCACCGTCGCCGTCGCCAGCGGGCTTGCGGACTGCTCACCGCGTGAGTCTTCTCGGCCGGAAACCCAGACGTCCCGCCGGGCGCCCTCCTGCGCGGTCCCCAGCAGTCCACCTGCGGGCTCGGAGGGAGGTTGGCCTTTTCCCCTGTCCTCTGGCACCTCGCGGTTCCCACCAAGTGTTTCACCCAGACTCGGGTTGCGCCCCCCGTCCACCTCCTTATTCTTTGAGGCCAGATTCCTGGGAACTGGGGGGACCGGCGGAATGGGCTGGGGTACCAGGATCTGGGTGAAACATGAGATTCTGTGACTCAGGTTGCCCAGAAACCCAAGTCCCTCCGGGGCAGGAAGTGAGTAAAAAGGAAAGGGGACGGCAGGCAGGGGCAGGCTTCTGTGCCCCAGGGAACAGACGCAATCCCGCTCCCAGCCACGCAGCCGAACGCGCGCCCTCTTCGCGGCAGCCGGCTCCGTCGAGCCGGCCCCACGCCCCCTCCCTGATGCCCGTCTCCCCGCGACCTGCAGGGAAGGCGAAGAATGGCAAAGGCTGCGCAGCCTCCTGGCGCCGCTCCTCCTCCGGCCTCAGGCGGCCGCCCGCTACACCAAAACCCTGGACGGCGTGGTCCGCGACCTCGTGCGCCGTCTGAGGCGCCAGCGGGGACGTGGCACCGGGCCACCCGCCCTCGTTCGGGACGTGGCGGGAGAGTTTTACAAGTTTGGGCTAGAAGGTGAGTCCCAAGGCAGAGGTGGGGGCGTCCCGCCGGGTCTCCCGGAGCCCTGACCGCGCCCCCTCCCGGCCAGGCATCGCCGCGGTGCTGCTTGGCTCGCGCCTGGGCTGCCTGGAGGCCGAGGTGCCGCCGGACACGGAGACCTTCATCCGCGCGGTGGGCTCGGTGTTCGTATCCACGCTGTTGACCATGGCAATGCCCAGCTGGCTGCACCGCCTTGTGCCCGGGCCCCGGAGCCGCCTCTGCCGAGACTGGGACCAGATGTTTGCCTTTGGTAGGGCAGCAAAACGAGGTGGGAGTGAGGGACCCGAAGGCTGTGCAGGGGCGGGGAGACATTCCTGTGCCTTCTCCCGCAGCTGAGCGGCACGTGGAGCTGCGAGAGGCCGAGGTAGCCACGAGGGTCCGAGGAGAGCCTGAGGTGGACATGGAGTCTGGGGCCCACCTGACCCACTTCCTGTTCCGGGAAGAGCTGCCTACCCAGTCCATCCTGGGGAATGTGACAGAGTTGCTGCTGGCGGGAGTGGACACGGTGAGGATCTCCCTCCAGGCCTGAGCCCCACTTTCAGAGCTCTGCATCCCCAGGCATGGGGTCCACCTTTTTGTTGCAGGGAATCCGCTGTGGCCACCTAGACCAGCTTGGCTTAGCACACCCTTGGCCCCAGACTACGCTGTGCTCTGTCCCTACACTGCCCCCCCCACTCCAGCCCAGTCCCTCTGATGCGCTCACGTGTCCCTCAGGTGTCCAACACGCTCTCCTGGGCTCTGTATGAGCTCTCCCGGCACCCTGAAGTCCAGACGGCACTCCGCTGCGAGATTGCAGCTGCCCTGGGCCCTGGCTCCTGTGCCCACACCCCCGCCACCACTCTGTCCCAGCTGCCCCTGATGAAGGCGGTGGTCAAGGAAGTGCTGAGGTGAGGGGGAAGGAGAGAAGGAACTAGGGAAGATACTGAGGAAGGGCTGGGGAAACAAGACAGTGGATGGAGCCAGGACAGCCAGCAAAGAAACACAGTAGTCCACCATGGCCAAAACTGGGTTTGGAAGTTGGAGGCGATGAGGAGGTTGCCACCACTGGCTTCACCTTGCTGTCTCCATCCCTGTGCTTTGCATCCTAGACTGTACCCTGTGGTACCTGGAAATTCCCGTGTCCCAGACAAAGACATCCAAGTGGGTGAATATATTATCCCCAAAAATGTGAGTAGCGCCTATGCGCCCCGTTCCTTACTATCCCGGGCCCCAGCCCTGCTCTTAAACACTCCCTCAGAAGTCTCTTAAGCCCTCTGCCCTTGACCTCTCTCTGGGACATAATGGGGCGGTGGCGAAATCGTTCCAAAAGTAGCCCCAGAAACCTTTCCCATCACCCACTGTGGCCTGCCTTCGTCCCAGCCACCATATCCTCTTCTTGAGTCCCCCTCCCCCCATTTCTAGACCCAAACTGACAAGCTTGTGTTCCCCCCCTCAGACACTGGTCACGCTGTGCCACTACGCCACTTCAAGGGACCCTGCCCAGTTCCCAGAGCCAAATTCATTTCGTCCAGCTCGCTGGCTGGGGGAGGGCCCAGCCCCCCACCCCTTTGCCTCACTTCCCTTTGGCTTCGGCAAGCGCAGCTGCATGGGGAGACGCCTGGCAGAGCTGGAGCTGCAGATGGCCTTGGCTCAGGTGAGTGTCGAGACCATAGGCCTCCCCAGAGGCACCCTTGGCTCGGAGAGACCCTGACCCTCTAAAGCTGTGAGCTCGTTTCTCTGAGACCAGCATAGGAAAACGTCTAAGACTTGGTAGGCTGAATCCTCTGAAACTTGATGATCCCATTGCAGGCCTGGTGTGTGAGTGTACTTGGAATATCTTTTTTTTTTTTTGATAGGAGTCTCACTCTGTCGCCCAGGCTGGAGAGTGCGGTGGCATGCTCCCAGCCACTGCAGCCTCGACCTGCTGGGCTCAAGTGATCCCTCTGCCTCAGCCTTCCAAGTCACTGGAACCATGGGCATGCACCACTATGTCCAGCTACTTTTTTGATTTATTGTAAAGATGCAAAATTGCCAAGTCTCAGGCTAGTCTCAAGCCACTGGGCTCAGGCAATCCTCTTGCCTCCACCTCCCAAAGTGCTGGGATTACAGGCGTGAGCCACCGCACTTGGCTTACTTGGAATATCTTTTTCACTACTGGTAATTTCTCTCCTTCATTAACCAAAAATTTCCCTACCAGGCACAGGTGCCACCCCAGCAGGGACCATTCTAACACTAATAACACCCTTTACAGATAAATTCTACCATTATAAAGCCCTTGCATAGTGATGGTCTTCTTCCTTTTCCAGATCTTGACCCATTTTGAGGTGCAGCCAGAGCCAGGTGCTGCCCCAATCAGACCCATGACCCGGACTGTCCTGGTACCTGAGAGGAGCATCAACCTACAGTTTGTAGACAGATAGTCCTGTGGAAAGAGGCCATCACCATCACCCTTTCTCTCGTCACAGGGGTTTGTTCGACACAAGGCCAAGAGACACAATTTTCTCTGAGGCTCGTCTGACCAACCCAGATAGGATGGCCATAGCAAAGTGCTTGAGGCAGCCCTGACTAGTGTGTGACATATGCACTTGGCCTGACTCAGTAGGCCCCAAGAAGACATGGTCCCTCCCCCGGTCTGTTGGGTCATATACATCCTTCAAGGGCCAATGCAGATTTTAACTCATAATGTTGGGTTCCCTGAGGAAGGATCCAACCACCGCTCTTTAGTGCTTCCCTAGCGATCGTTGATGCTGCTGGCTAAGGATTTATTGCAGCCTGGGCTAAGTAACTGTGCATCTGGGCTGCACCTGACTGGTCCTTCCTCTTCGCATGTAAGCTCTTTGAGAAGAAGGTTGAGGCCTTACTGGGTCTTTATATCCCCTGCCAGGGCCTGTCTCTGACTGGGTGACACCATCCACATTCTCAGATCAAATCTGGACTACATCGCAGAAGGGATAAGTGACTTACTAGGCTCTGTCAACCCCCTTCCTTCATCTTGCCCCTCCGAGGGTGAATCTGCCCTAGCCTGGCTTACAGTTTTTAAAAACTCTCCTCCTTTGCTCTCTGGTCACTATTTAGTGGTCTTGCCCTACCACTTGGCTCCCAGGAAGAAACAACATTGGGCCTGCCCCTGTCCAGGCCTCTGTCTCTCTTATATGGAAATTTTTTAATATTCATGTTTTAGAATTAAAATATCAAATGTCCCATTCTTGACTTTCAACTTACTTTTTTCCCACTCCCACTTCCTACGAGACCTGGAGGCAAGACCCTGACTTCCATCTCCCACCTTGGTTTCTCAGGTCCTCGGGATGACCTCCCTAACAATGGGAGGTCTGGACACCTGGAAGAATGACTTGTAACACAAACCCAGACACGTTTCTGTCGGCAATGGGAACAGCCAAGCCCAGTCTGGCTTCCTGTAAGAAATTAAGGGGGTGGTGGTGAAAAGTAACTCCTAAGCTATGAAATGGGTCTGGAGCTAGGGATTTGCAGATGGGCGGCAGCTGCTGGCTCTCTTAGACGTGCTTCTGGAACCTGGACCACCAGGGTCGAAGGATGTCCTAGAATGGCCACTCCACCCTCTCTGGAGAAGTTGCTCCAAGATAATTTCCTTCAGAGGAAGACAGGAATACAGGCAGAAAAGTGGAATCAGACAGGATGAAACCCGAGTGTGGGGGTGGCCAGAAGCCCTGGGGCACCAAGGCAGGAGAAGGGCAGTGGGCAGACAGAGCCTCTGTTCCCTGAGTCAGCACTCTCTGGCCCCCCAGAGGCTGGGCACAGTTCTCCCTTGTGAGGTGTACAATCAACTCATCTTCCATCCATGTAAATCTCTCAGCACACCCTGAGCAGCTCCTTCTGCATCCTAGATTACCCTCCCCATGTCAGGACTTGCCCCCCTTTACCCTGTCCGGCCTGCTCCCCGCCCACTTCCCCATTCCAATTAGCTGGGTGTGAATGGAGATTTCTTTGCACACTTCCTCCTCCTCCACCACAACACCTCGGCCCCCTGCCCTAGACATAGCTCCTGACCACAGGAACTCTGTTGGCCACCAGGCCTTCTGTGGGGGCATCTGATGATGCAAGACCTACAGAGGGCTGGGCTCCCCCTTGCCTGGTGCAGACCATGGTTTCTATGCATTTACTGACTCTCCTTGCAACTCCTCTTCTGTACACTCAGGCTCCACCCCCCACTTCCCTATCATTAAGCTCCACTTGAACCCAAATAGCCCGATTTTTAGCAGATTTGAGCTTTGAGGGAGAATAAAGCCCAGCTTGCCGTCAGACCCTTTCCCCTGGAATCACACTCCCCATTCTCCACCAGGCAAGTAGGAATGCCCACTTGAGGAGGGCAGCAGCTCCTACGACCCCCTTCCTGGACAGGGATCTCTGTAAGCTGGAAAAAGGGAAGGAGCAGAGACCATTCTGACTGCTGGCCCCAACCCCCTACCAAGATCCCCATTGGTGCTGAAGGAGAGGGGAAAGGGCTCTCTCACTGGGCCTGGTTTTAGGACCCAGAGTGGAAACGGAGACTGTGTATGAATGGTCTGTCTAACCTTCCATCTGGAGCCATCACGGGACAGAGCAGGCTTGGCCCAGGAAGCCACACGTGTCCTATCTACCTAAGCCCTGCCTTCCAACACAGGTACCAGTAGCCACTCTGATTTGCTGTCTCCCGTTTGGTCCTCAGCAGCTCTTCTGTGAATGGTGAATCAGTCAAGTCTGGCCCATCTGTCTCCCCAAGGGAGTAAAGAGGGTTCTTTCTTTGGGGAACGGTTCCCACTTGGAAAATGGAGGGCTTGGCCTCAGTGTCCTGTCCACTCCAACCCAAGAGGTTAGAAGCTTCTACACTTCCAGGTGACCTGGACCCCGGTACTGCTTTGGTTCCTACACTCCCCGAGGCGTGTGGGTGCCAGCACCATGGACAGTGACTGTGCCCGGTCTGGGCAAGGAGAGGGGATCAAGGTTTCCTGAGCAGGGATGAGTGGGCCTTTAGAGAAGCATTGTCTCCAAAACATCCCCAGGGAGGGGGGCAGAGCAGAACCTTCCCTGAAAGGAGGACCAACAATAAGAAAGGCCTCTAGATCTGACTTCAGCCATGTATGAAGGAATGATTTTAATTGCTGATGAATAGTTCACTTAAAAGACATCATCATTCATATAATACACAGCCCCAAGGCCTCAGGAGAAAGGGACTGGGTGTCAGGCTGACCCATATGTTTCCAGTCCTCTCCAAATCTTTTCTCTGTCAGCCACAGCCCTCTATGCTGCTGTCTCTAAGCACAACTCCTTCCATTAATACCACTAGCTGGGCACACCAGGATCAGATCTGTGACCCTCAACCACCAAACAAATGGGCTAACCTGGGGTTGGAGACTCATAACATTGCGGGGGCTCCCTGCATCTCACTCCAAAGGAGTCCAGATTCACTTCAAACCACTTTTCTGGGTGAATGCAGAACCTGGGAAGGACTAACAGAACTTGGATTACTTCCAGAACAAGATGGATGGCTCCAGCCATCCCCAGCCCCAAGGCCCCAATATTTAGATAGCCGGAGAAATTCTCATTCTTAAAATAACCACCATCCTTCACATTTGCAATGTCTATTTCTCTTCACATTTCCATATCTATTATGTCACCCAAAACAAAATTCCAAGATTCTGTGCAATTCCAGATGAAAAACACATTTTGGAATCTGTTACACCAGCTACTATTTGAAATAAATGAACCATCAACTAGTCTAGAAATCTTTTTGTGCCATTACCAATTTTCTTTGCAATGGCATCCAACCTGTCCCTCATTTATCCTCATTCCAACCCTATGAGGTAGACAGGAAAACCATCACTGGGAGGTTATTTCTAAATCACACAACTCGCAGGTGGCAGGTCCACCCCTTAGATGCCTCTGAGCACTGCCACCTAACAGCCAACGTGAATTATTCACCAGCAAGTGGGAGTCACACCTCCAGCTCAGAACCCCTGCTGCATTTGGGATTTGCAGCTCGTGCAGAGAAACCTCCCCACACGTCCCAACCCTGCAGAAAAGCCCCAGATGAGAGAGGAGTCTCCACGTGCATATAAATGATTCTTTATGCCCTCCCCCCGTGCAATGGGGGGTGGAGGGGGAAGTCCCCCGCCCTCATGCAGGGAACGGGAGGTCAATGTATACTAGTCTTATTGCCAGATGCCCTGTGGCCGTGGGGTGGGGGTTGGGGGTCTACGGCCCCTCTCTTCTGGCATTGGTCCCCCTTCGTCAAGTCACTGTGGCGGAGCCAGGGGGCTGGAGGCCCTAGGAGCTGAGGTAAAGACGGTTCTCTCCAGGGAAGGAAAGCTGCTCTCCCCACCTGCCCACCGGCCATCTCGGGATGAGTGTGAGGAGCTGTCAGTGAGGGCTGGAATGGCATCCAGATGTCTCCACCCCGTGGGCAGTAGAGGCCAGACAATGTCTCCAGCTGAGACTGCCCCCAGAGATCCTCAGTGGTGGGGCGGTGTACCCCAAGCGCCTTGTCCGGGTGGCACCTCTAGCAGCCAGGAGAGCTCATCTCTGGCTGACGCAATGACTCAAGATCCCTGCTCCTGGGGTCCAGTTCAGACCGTGGTGACCCTCATGACAACCTCTCGGCCAGAATGGGAGCTGGAACGGGCATCTGGTGGCCGCAGCTGTCCAAGGAGGTGCAGGATTGTGTAACCACAGCGCTGAGGCAAGAGCGTCCGCATGCGCTGGGCAGCCGGGGGGCGGCTGGTGGCCCCAGAGGGGGGGCCCGTCCGTGAGGTCCTGGGGCCCGGCTTCCCTGCCGTCCCTCCCCCTGCATCTCCTCCTATGTCCCTGGTCTTGTCGTAATTCAGGACCTTCCACTGCTGGTTCACTGCCTGCCAGCGCTTGAAGATGCGGTAGACAGAGGAGCCTTCGTGGACGATGAGGCCTGAGCAATGGGGATAAGAAAGCCAGAGTCAGCTGCGGTCTGGGCCAGGGCCAGAGGTACTTAAGTGAGCATTTCTTCACAGGGCGGAGATACAGCTGAAAGGCCCCTGGAGAAGTAGGGAAGGGAGGGGCACCAGGACCACCCTAGAGGCCCCCAATACAGAAAATAAGAACGTGAATCTGAGGGGATGGCAGGGGAGTCAAGTGTGTGAGAGGAAGATGTGGAGCAGGTAAGGGAGAGACAGGCGCCCTCACCTATGCAGACGACATCCATGAAGCCGTACATGCCGTAGCAGATCTGGAAGAGCAGATCTTGCCGCTGCCACTTGGCTGAAGGGCTGAGTGAGGACCAGATGAGCCAGGAGATGCTAGCAACCAGGAAGAGCGAGCCCAGAACTATGGCAGCAATCTGGACCTTCTCGATGACCGTCAGGGAGATGGCCTGCCACTGCGTGGGAGAAAGGGCTCCAAAGGTCACAGAAAGGGGTGGAGGGCGAGGTGACATGTGGCCCTGAGGAAGAGGATGCCCCAGAAGCCCCTTCCCTAATCCTTCAGGCAGGATTGACATCTGTCTTCTCTGTGCCCTGATAAAACCTAGAGCATGTCACTTGTCTGACCCCATGTGTCCCCCTTATTTTACACAGGTGGGACCAGGCAAGTGCTCTGAAGTCAAAGCATCTAGGTTTGAATCCCAAATCTTTTTTTTTCTTTCTTGAGTTGGAGTCTTATTCTGTCGCCCAGGCTGAAGTGCAGTGGCACACTCACAGTCACTGCAGCCTCGACCTGTTGGGCTCAAGCGATCCTTCCGCCTCAGTTTTCCAAGTAGCTGGAACTAGAGGCATGCACCATCACATCTGGCTAATTTTTTTTTTCTTCATTTATTGTAAAGATGAGGTCTCACCAAGTTGCCCAGGCTGGTCTCAAACCCATGGGCTCAGGCCATTGTCTCACCTTGGCCTCCCAAAGTGCTGAGATTATAGGGAGGGGCCCCGGCCTGAATCCCAAATCTTAACTCCATCGCTACAGGCTGGGTAACCTTGGGCAAGTTTTTTAATCTTTGTGCATCAGTGTCCTCTTCTGTAAAATGGGAGCAATAATGGTATCTAACAGGATTATTATAAAGGTACACTGAGTTAATGCACAGAAAATGCTACAGGTTTGCTATCATCATCATTATCATCTTTTCCTTTTTTTTTGTTTTTTTTTTTTCTGTCCCAGTGCCTAGAATACAGGGAACACCCAATAATAAATGTCTGTGAATAAATAAAGGAAAGATGTATACACACACAGGAGAATGCGGTAATGGTGGGGAGGGATGGCTTAGGGAAAAGTAAATGAGATGAAATAGGCTCCCTGGTTCCAATAACTGACAGGCCCTCCCCAGTCCCTGAGTCTCTCCTTGCAGTGGGTTCTCACCTGCAGTGGGTTCTTGGTGCTGATCGCCAGGACCTGGTACTTGAAGTAGCAGAGCTCACAGCTCCAAGAGCCCCTCTCGCTGATCCAGCGGATGAGGCAGGGCTGGTGTGTGCAGCGCACTGAGCCGTCGCAGCGGCAGGGGCTCAGGAGCTCCCCCTGGAGGGAGAGTGGGGAGGGCCCGTCAGCCATCACCACCCGGCCCCCGCTCCGCTGCGCTCCGGCAGCGGGGAGGGACCCTCCTCTCTGGTCAGTCATCCTCCCACCTTAAAAAAAAACCAACTCAGGCCTTTCCCTAGAATAGAGCAAGAGGCTACGGCTGCAGCAGAAAAGAAAGCAGTTGGAGATCAGGGAGAACTTCTCATACCAAAGAGACAAGGGATGGGGGTGGGGGGAGAGGGTCAGAGGGGAGATGGACGGGGTCTTTTCTAGAATTTGGAGAGGGAGGAAGTAAGAAGTCCCAAAGGGAAGGCTTCTCCGTAGGATGTGGAGGGAGCGAGGGTCAGAGCTTCTGAGCCATGCCTTCCTGCCCCCACCCCATCATTGTGAAGTTATTCACACAGCTGGTGCAGGCTGGGCTGGGTTACCATCCTCAGTTTCCTTGAATTAAAAAGGGGGGAAGTCCTAGAAGTGGGAGTAAAGGGTGTTTCTCTTTCATCAAGGAATCAATTTTCACTACAGAAACACCGCCTGGCAATATTCCGGGACAACCTGGCCCACAAATGTTAACAAAGGACACTCTTTGGGATGAGATGGAAAAGTTGCAGGGTGGGAGGTGAAGTGCCCCACGGGGAGGAACACTGAGCGAGGCAAGGGCGCCGGCTGGGCGCCTCCCCGCGAGGAAGGACCAGAGGCATCCTCCTTTCTGCCCCCTCCGAGAGACAGGTGCCCCTAGCCGACGGGGACCCTGGGTGGGGGAATGGAGAGAATGGCCGTCCCCAGGAACGAGTGAGCGGGCTTTTGAGCCCTCCCAGGAGAGAGCTCCACCCTTTCTTTCCCGGGGACCCCCGACCCCCACCCCCAACACAAACAAGCGCTCCAGCAGGCTCCAGCCGGACCCCCGACCTCGCCCCACTCCCGCTCCGGGTCCCGCCCAGCCTCCCTAGCCCCGCCCCCCGCTCGCGGTCTCCCCGCACGCCCCAG
>NW_007039967.1:0-17788 GCF_000164805.1 Carlito syrichta | reverse complement strand
TGCACACGGGTGCAAGAATAGGTGTGTGTAGGGGGCGGGGGTGAGGGCGGAAGGCGAGTGGTCAAAAGACGCAGGTGTACCAGGGAGGGAGAGGCTCGTGCAAAATGGGGTTGTGCAAAGAAAGAGCGTACGGGGGCCCAGGTGTGGGGGAGTGAGCGGGCAAGGGAGGGACTCAAGCCATACACACCTTTACACAAAAGACAGCACCGGGTGCCGGGTGTGGGGCTGTGGAAGAGAGGTGGGCGTGTAAGGCGTGGAATCGGATTGTGTGGGAAACAAACGGGTACCGGGTGGGGGAGGTGAGTGAGCCAGGGAGGCAGGCGCGCTCAGGGGACGGGAGTGGCTTTCTAGTACTCTCCTGACCTCACCTCCACTACACTGAAGTGAACAACACACACACACACACCCATGCTTCGCTCTTTGCTTTTCTAGGGCCTTCGCCCAGAAAACAAGGTCTACTCACACTTTTCTGAAGCCTTGGACACTCATATCCTCCCCTTTGCCACGCTCAGGGAAAAGGAGTTCCAGGGAGCCCACTGGTCAAACACACTGGGAAAAAATTAATTAGTGAAAGAGTAATTAACAGAAGAAGGGAGGCGAAGGAGCCTGGGACAGTTTGCCAAATTAAGGTTCCTCAGTAGAAATAGATGGAGGAGAGACACTAATGTTTGGGATGGATGAATGAGTGAATAGGGATTGGGGGATGGGGCTCCAGAAGACCCAGAGGATAGTTTCAGTTATAAAGAGAGAAGCTGTGGCTGGGCCTGGCTCTGTGACTCAAGCCTGTAATCCCAGCACTTTGGGAGGCCGAGGGGAGAGGATTGCCTGTGACCAGGGGTTTGAGATCAGCCTGGGCAACTTGGCAGACCTTGTCTCTACAACAAATCAAAAAATTACCCGGGCTTGGTGGCGCACACCTGTAGTTCCCGCTACTTGGAAGGCTGGGGAGGAAGGATCACCTGAGTCCAGCAGGTGGAGGGTGCAGTGGCCGTGAGTGTGCCACTGCACTCCAGCCTGGGTGACAGAGTGAGACTCTGACTAAAAAAAAAAGAGAGATGAGCTGTGGTGGGCTTCTGTGGAAGGTGAGGCTGAAGTGGGGGACTGCTGGTGTAGGACGGGAACTTGACATACTCATAGACACTTATCTTAGCCTTCCAGAAGTCTTACAAGGCACTTAGCCCTAGCAAGGTAGCCAACAAAACATTCACCGCTTGAGCCCCTTAGCCAGTTCAGGCCTTGAGGTTTTTCATTTTTTGACTTGAGTCTCACTTTTTCACCCAGGCTGGAGTGCAGTGGCACAATCACAGCTTACCGCAACCACCACCTCCTAGGCTCCCAAGATTCTCCTACCTCAGCCTCTGGAGTAGCTACCAGCATGCACCACCACTCCTGGCTAATTTTTTTGTTTTTTTTTTTAGTTAGAGTCTCACTGTCACCCAGGCTGGAGTGTAGTGGCATGCTCACAGCCACCACAGACTCAACCTGCTGGGCTCAGGAGATCCTTTCCCTTTAGTCTTTCTTTTTTTTTTTTTTTTTGAGTTGGAGTCTCGCTCTGTCACCCAGACTGGGGTGCAGTGGCCGCTCCCGGCCACCGTAGCCTCGACCTGCTGGGCTCTGGCGATCCTTACGCCTCAGCCTTCCAAGTAGCTGGAACTACAGGCAGGCGCTACCACGCCCGGCTAATTTTTTGATTTATTATAGAGATGAGGTCTCGCCAAGTTACCCAGGCGAGTCTTGAACCCGCAGAGTCAGGCAATCAACGCACCTCGGCCTCCTAAAGCGCTGGGATTACAGCCTGAACCACCGAGCCCGGCCCCTTTTAATCTTTCAAGTAGCTGGAACTACAGGGGCGTGCCTGGCTTTTTTTTTTTTTTTTTCCATTTATTGTAGAGACAAGGTCTCACCAAGTTGTCCAAGCTGGTCTCCAACCCCTGTGCTCAAGCAATCCTCTCGCCTCTGTCTCCCAAAGTGCTGGGATTACAGGTGTGAACCACTGCATCTGGCCTTAATTTAAAAAATTTTTTAAAGACAGGGTCTTGCTATATTGTCCAGCCTCGTCTCAAACTCCTGGGCTCAAGCAATCCTCCTGCTTCAGTCTCCCAAGGTGCTGGGATTACAGGTATGAGCCACCATGCCCAGCCAAGGTTTTTTTTTAATAGTCCCAGGTGCCCTTGGTAGCAAAGGCCCAAAGCTACAAGTATCAAGATGGCAGTAGGAGGAATATGTACTGACATATCCTGAATAATGATTCATGTTCATTTTCCGTTTTTAACTTTATTTTTTAGAGTCAGGGCCTTGCTTTGTCACCCAGGCTGAAGGGTAATAGCACCATCATGGCTCACTGCAGCCTCAAACCTCCAGGTTCCAATGATCCTCCTGCCTCAGCCTTCTGAGTAGCTGGAAATACAGGCATGAGCCACCATGCGTAGTTAATTAAAAAATTGTTTTTTGTAGAGACAGTGCCTTGCTATGTTGCCAGACTGGTCTCAAACTCCTGGCCTTAAGTGCTTCCTACCTCGGCCTCCAAGAGTGCTGGGATTACAGGTGTGAGCCACCGTGCCTGGTCTTATATTTCATTTTCTACTCTGAACTCTCACATTCTCAGCCAGATGTTTAAGGAGAATAGAAGTTAGGGTGGAAGGGGTGGCAAAAAGGGTAACCAAATGGTTTCAGATTTTAGACAATTTCTTACAAAAGAGGCACTGATCTCGTCTTCCCTCCCTTACTGCCATCCTCCTGAAGGGCTGGGAGATAAAGTTGGAGCCAAGACAAAGGAAGTCAGGGAACTCTATCTGTGCCTACCTAGGTGTCTGTGGGCAGATACCATTTGGGAAAGACTGTCTAGACACGGATAAGATCTAAGAAAACTGCACTAGAGGAAAACAGGGAAGCAGAGTGACACAGAATGGGTAATCATAAAGTCACATGTCCTTCTCATGCAATGTGCTGGCCTGGAGGGGTGCAGGAGGTGTGGTGGTGCTAACTTTCTTGCATATGCTCATGCCTATATCCATCTGTCTAAATATGACATGTAACAATATCATACAAATACATCAATATCACAGAATCATAGAATCTTTGTTTTTTGTTTGCTTATTTTTTATAAAGATGTGGGTACAATTCAGGGTTAGGTATATAAACGTTGATTGTGCAGGTACCCTTGTTGATGAGGTATGCCCCTCCCTCCACTAGCAGTTTCCCTCAACTGCCAATCCCACCCCCCTTCCCCTGACAGTTTCCCACTACTGCCAATCCCTTTCTTATAGTATTAGAATCTTTGAACTGAAAAAAGTCTTAGAGGTCAAGGATTCCTGTCTCCTGCTCATCAATAACTTCTCTGCCAAAAGGCATCGGTCCCTGCATTAACACTCCCGGGGAGGCTTGGAAGTTGGGAAGAGGGAGGGCATTACCTTGCTACTCTTCCTGTTGGGTTACTGCAGTAATCGGCCTTGCATCCATCCCTTAATCCTAGTTTTGCCCTCGAATGGGCACTGTCTACTCCCTGTTTTATAAGACGACAGTGTTGGCTATATCTTCCTAGGTACCACTGCTTTCAAGGACTAGTGACTGATACACCAAAACCAAAATAAAAACCCACATACACACTGGAAGCAAGCATTCAGTACAAGTTTGTAGAATGGATGGGGAAAACAAAGGCACAAATGTGAATATGTTTTCCGAGGGCAGGGGAGCGAAAAGGTGACAGCACCACTTCTGGCAATCTAGCCCCCGCCCCCTCGCCAACACAGACAGACTGAAAGACACGTAGTGAGACTGGAGATGCGCTCAGGCTCGGCCTGCAGCCAAGAGCCGGGATCTGGGTGGCCCAGGTTGCCATGGCACCGCCTCGGGCTCCGCCCTCTCTTGGCCCCCACCTCCCCCCCGCCAGAGTTATGGCAGCCAGTCACGTGCCCGGCCGCGTAACCACACCTCTGCTCCTCCGAGCAATGTCAAGTGGTCACGTGTGATAGCAACAGATCACGTGCTTCCATGGGGCCCGCCCCCCAACCCCTTACCCTTACCGCCCCCTCCCCGTCCAAAGCGGCTCCGGGCCGCCCCTCTGCGCATGGGTGGCGGTCACGTGCCTCGAACGTCCGGCGTTAGCCCCGCCCCGCCAGTTTCCGCGCGCCTCTCTGGCAGCTGGTCACATGGTACGGGCGGGGGTGAGGGGGCCTCTCTAGCCTTCGGCCTGCGTCTATGGTCGGGCCCACAGCGTCCAGCTGCCCGCGACCGAGCTCGGGTGTATGGCGCCGCGGGAACCCGCTCCGGGGCCCCGATAACGGACCGCCCCCGCAGCTCCCGGCCGGGCGAGAGGTGAGTGCAGCCCCTTCCCGGGAAGGAGGACCGGTTCCCGCCCCCCACGGCTTCCCACGAGGGGTATGGAAGGGTCGCGCAAGGGCGGGAAGTGGGGCCTTTGTAGTTGCGGGGAGGGGTCATCTTAGGGCCTGGGGCGTAGGATCTTCGATGCAAGGCCTGGATCACGCGTGATCTCCTTTGTGCGGGGCGCGATGGTCCCAGAGGAACAGGCATCCTTTATTCCAGGGCCTCACATGGCTGGACGGGTTGGTATTGGAGTCATTGTGCTGCCTCCGGGGCAGGCCCCGTGGACGATTGGGGAGGGGACGGGATGCTGGTGGTGGTGTCTTTGTGCTGCCTTCCGTGGGAGGCACTTGGTTGCTGCAGGCTCATACCGTCCCAGTTCTGGAAGGGAATTTTGGTGGAAGGAGTCTCTGTGATTGTAGGGTCTTCCCTGATCGAGAATGGCTACCTCTCGATATGAGCCAGTGGCTGAAATTGGTGTTGGTGCCTACGGGACGGTGTACAAGGCCCGCGATCCCCACAGTGGGCACTTCGTGGCCCTCAAGAGTGTGCGAGTCCCCAATGGAGGAGGAGCTGGAGGGGGCCTCCCCGTCAGCACAGTTCGGGAGGTGGCTTTGCTGAGGCGCCTGGAGGCCTTTGAGCATCCCAACGTTGTCCGGTAAGGAGGCAGTAAAGGGTTGCGGTGCGGTGTCCAGGGGAAAAGACAGCCCATGGGTGGGGACGTGGTGAGCATGACAGGAGTGGGGACCGTAAGGGAAGAGGGGAGGCCATGTTGGGTCAAAGGGGACTGACCAGGGAGTGACCATTTATTCTGGCCAGGCTGATGGACGTCTGTGCCACCTCCCGAACCGACCGGGAGATCAAGGTAACCCTGGTGTTTGAGCATATAGACCAAGACCTAAGGACATACCTGGATAAGGCACCCCCGCCAGGCTTGCCAGTGGAGACCATCAAGGTGAGGGGAGTGGGCAGGCATTGAGAGGTGCATGGGGACCTTTGTAGTAAAACCTGGGAACCTGTTGGGATTTCAGGTATGGTGCTGTTTCCACTGCATCTGTGCCTCACTCTTTCCACCTAGGATCTGATGCGCCAGTTTCTAAGAGGCCTGGATTTCCTTCATGCCAATTGCATCGTTCATCGAGATCTGAAGCCAGAGAACATTCTGGTGACAAGCAGTGGGACAGTCAAGCTGGCTGACTTTGGCCTGGCCAGAATCTACAGCTACCAGATGGCGCTTACACCTGTGGTCAGTAGAAAGATGGTAGTCAAAGTGGGTTCTGGTTGAGAGTAGGAGAATGATTACTTGTAGCACTTGAGAAGTCATGCACTTTACATGTTCAGTGGTGCACTTGTGTTTGGTGGTCGCCTATGGGGCCTGAGGTCCTCACCCAGTCTCCCTATTCCCTTTAGGTTGTCACACTCTGGTATCGAGCTCCCGAAGTGCTTCTGCAGTCAACATACGCAACACCCGTCGACATGTGGAGCGTTGGCTGTATCTTTGCAGAGATGTTTCGTCGAAAGTATGGGACCCAAGTACCCTACACCACCTTAAATTCCTCCAACTTTTTTTTTTTTTTTTTTTGAGTCGGAGTCTCACTGTCACTCAGGCTGGCATGCAGTAGCATGCTGACGGCCACCACGGCCTCTAGCTCTTGGGCTCAGGTGATCCTTTTGCTTCAGCCTTCCAAGTAGCTGGAACTCCAGGGGTGAACCACCATGCCCAGCTAATTTTTTGATTTGTTGTAGAGGTGAGGTCTTGCTAAGTTTCCCAGGCTGGTCTCAAACCCCTGGATTCAGGCAACCCTCTCGCCTTGGCCTCCCAAAGTGCTAGGATTGCAGGCTTGAACCACTGTGCCTAGCCTCCTCCAACTCTTATTCATAAACCACATCCATACCCTGCCTGTTCTTTTACTTGAGTACCACTGACCCCCTTACCCATAACCAGAAGTTCTGAAATGTTCTGAAATTGGGAACTTCATATCCCTTTATACTCCATACTCTATTTTGAGCAGTAACCATCCAACTAAGATAGCTTTGAAATTGACCACTGCCTTTCATCCCTTCTTAGGCCTCTTTTCTGTGGAAACTCTGAAGCCGACCAGTTGGGCAAAATCTTTGAGTAAGTGACCAGCAAGGGGGAAAAAGATTTTCCATTCCGAGTCCTTTGCCTGCCGAGCCCTGGATGGCAACTGGAGAAGGAGCCCCCTGACCAGAGTTTTCCTGTTCTCCCTAGCCTGATTGGGCTCCCTCCAGAGGATGACTGGCCCCGAGATGTGTCTCTGCCGCGGGGAGCCTTCCCCCCCAGGGGGCCCCGCCCGGTGCAGTCGGTGGTGCCTGAGATGGAGGAGTCTGGAGCACAGCTTCTGCTGGTACTGGGCTTGGGCACGGGTGTAGGGTGAGGTTGGAGTAAAAAAACAGAGCAGTACAGAAGGCCCCAGATTATTGCAGTTAACAAGCCTTGGGTGGATGGGCTGCAGTTTTGATTGATTTTTTTGAAATCTCACTCTGTCACTCAGGCTGGAGTGCAGTAGCACGCTCAGGGCCACCACAGCCTCAACTTGCTGGGCTCAGGCAATCCTCTGCCTCAGCCTTTCAAGTAACTAGAACTACAGGCAAGTGCCACCACGCTCAGCTAGTTTTTTGACTTATTGTAGAGATGAGGTCTTGCCAAGTTGCGCAGGCTGGTCTTGAACCTGTGGGCTCAGCCAGTTCTCTCACCCCCCACCTCCCAAAGTGCTGGGATTACAGGTGTGAACCACTGTGCCTGGCTTGGGTTGCAGGTTTTAGGTTTTTTTGTTGTTGTTTTTGAGTTGGAATCTCTGTCGCCCAGGCTGGAGTGCAGCCACTGCAGCCTTGACCTGCTGGGCTCAGGCAATCCTTCCACCTCAGCCTTCCAAGTAGCTGGCACTATAGTGCATGCCACCATGCCCAGCTAATTTTTTGTAGAGATGAGGTCTCACCAAGTTGTCCAGGCTGGTCTCAAACCCCTGGGCTCAGGCAGTCCTCTCACCTCGGCCTCCCAAAGTGCTGGGATTATAGGCGTGAGCCAACATGCACAGCTGGGCAGCAGTTTTGATTGCAGCTGTGAATGCCCATCCACAGGGAGCAAGAGAGCCCATCCTGGGCACTGTTAGGGTGGGGCAGCAGGCTGTTTTAAAATTTTCTTTACGGTTTCCTGACCTTGGGCTCCCCCCTCAGGAGATGCTGACTTTTAACCCACACAAGCGAATCTCTGCCTTCCGAGCGCTGCAGCACTCCTATCTGCATAAGGATGAAGGTAATCCGGAGTGAGCAATGGAGTGGCTGCCACAGGAGGAAGAGAAGCTGCCATTTCCGTTCTTCTGGACACTTAAGTGGAGAGAACCCCACTGAGAAGGCCGTCTCTGCCTTCATCTCTGAGGCTGCGGAGGCTCCTCCATTTTTACAGAGAATATTTTGCTGCCTTAATCACATTCCCTTCCTGCTCCTCCTTTTGAGGCCTCTCCTCCTGTCCCCCCCCCATTTCTCTACACTAAGGGGTATGTCCCCTCTTGTCCCCATCCCTACCTTGATATCGGGGTCCCTTTTTTATACAGGAAAAACAAGACAAAAAAGATGATCTTTTTTTTTTAATGTTTCTTTTGTTTTGCTTTGCCGTTGAGAGATTTGGAAAAACCACTTGGAATAAGGAGCTTCCTGCAAAGCCTTAAGGACTCCTTAAGTTCTAGGGCCAAGGCAGTCAGTGGAGCCCCTAGACTGGCAAAGCTTAGAAAGAAACTTAAGTTGCTTCTTAGAGTATGGAGTTGAAATGGCTTTTACCTTTATAGTCACTGAATTTTCTCAGACTGGGTCTTGCTTATTACAAGAGTTCTCGGTGGTTTTCTCCTTGGCTCTGCCCCTGATTTACCCTTGAAGCCAGGCCAGGGTGTGTTCAGGTGATCCGGCATGTGGAAGGAAAAGGGGCTAGGGCTGGGAATAATTCCAGCCCCCATCTCATGCACCCAGAAGCTTCCTATATCCACCTAGGGAGAGGAAGTTTTTCTTAGAATCTTGCTCCCACCAAAATATATCAAGGCATAAAGTCTTGCTATTCCAGCAGTTTTAGGGGATGTGGCAGAGGGTCTTTCTTTTTCTCCAGCAAAAAGGCCTGCAGACCCTAGGTTTTCCCTAAGGGCAGAAGAAAAAGCTTAGAGCAGGAGAGGAGTCCGAACATCCAAAATCTCATAGAAAGGCACTGGGGTTGGCTCTAGGATCCTTCTGATTCCGAAATCTCATTGCCAGCCAAACACCCAGGATCTGTGGGAAAAGGGAGAGGGAGAATGGAGAATCACCAATCAGTTGTCAGTCTCTGGAGTTGAGACTTGGAGAGAAAGGGTGGATGTGAGGGAACTGGGGAATGTTACCTCTGTAAAACTAAAGAAGAGTCCAACACCCCCCAGGATCTTCAGGGCTTCGTCTGAGTGCTTAAGAAACTTTTCTCCACACATCTGGCATGTGTGGCTTTGTCTCTTGCAGATCTGAGGATGAGATGTGTGTATGTAAAGTGGCTATTCACCAATACCTATGATGGATGTCCCTAGAAATTATCTGACCCGTGTCCTACAGGCTAAAATTCTACCTGGCTAATTCCCTAACCTCTCTGCCTATCCCTCCTTCCCCCACCAACAGCCCCACTACAAGACAGCTGCTAGAGAAGCAATGACACTCAAACTAAATCTGCCAACTTGGTCATTTTCTTTACCCGGTTTTCTGCTTGCCCTGTTGCACACCCCCACCCCACTCACTGCAGTGCAGAAATCGTAATCTTGTTGATACAGAGTTGTGAGGTTGAATAAGCCACAACAATCAAAACTTCTTTCCAGTTCATCCCGAGTCTTGTTGCTCATGACCCACCAAGAAGCATTGATGACATCTGTCTGGAGGATATAGGCAGAGGGCAATTAATTTCTGTATATCCTGATCTCAACTCAAGTGCCTCAATTTCCCTATTCCTGCAAAGAGAGTCAACCAGAAGCACAGTTGTGTGCCATGATTACAGGCACAATGGTGAATATGCACCTTCTCAGGTGCTCTCTCTAGATTCTCATGGAACATTAACCAAACATCCAGGGGGAGCAGATGGTTCAAGAGTCTGGAAGTAGGTGTGATGGCTCACGCCTGTAATCCCAGCACTTTGGGAGGCAGAGGTGAGAGGATTGCCTGAGCCCAAGTGTTCAAGACCAGCCTGGGCATCTTGGTGAGACCTCATCTCTACACTAAATCAAAAAATTAACCGGACTCGGTGGCTCAGCCTGTAATCCTGTGCTGTGGGAGGCTGAGATGAGTGGATTGCCTGAGCCCGTGGGTTCGAGACCTGCCTGGGCAACTTGGTGAGACCTCATCTCTACAATCAAAAAAAAAATTAGCCGGGTGTGGTAGCTCATGGGTAGTTCCAGCTACTTGGAAGGCTGAGGCGGAAGGATCACCGGAGCCCAGCAAGTCGAGGCTGCGGTGCCCAGGAGTGGCCACTGCACTCCAGTGTGGGCGACAGAGTGAGATTCCAACTCAAAAAAAAAAAAAATTAGCTGGGCCTGGTGGTGCATGCCTGTGGTTCCAGCTACTTGGAAGGCCGAGGCGGAAGATTCACATGAGCCCAGCAGGTAGAGGTTTGTGGTGGTTGTGAGCATGCCACTGCATTCCAGCCTGGACGACAAGAGATTCCTACTCAGAGTGTCTGGAAATAGTAGGCCTAAGGATATTTGGGTAGCTGGGGCCAGATGAAGGAATTAAAGGTTGAGGGAAGAAGGGAACAAAAAGCAATTAAGTACTTGAAAGGCGTCTCCTTACCTGTTTGCTTCGGTTAATAGCCAGACATGAACATGAAATTCCAAACTGGAAGATGAAGACCAAACCGAGGATGATCATGTACTGAGAAGAAGAGTTATGGAAAAACTAGATTCCTTGTGTTACAGCTCTAATAACCACCTAGTCTCACCTATTCATAGAATACCATATCAAGTTAAAAACGATAGAAGTCGGGCTCGGTGGCTCAGCCTGTAATCCTGTGCTTTGGGAGGCTGAGGTGAGTGGATTGGCTGAGCCCGTGGGTTCGAGACCCGCCTGGGCGCAGGGAGACCTCATCTCTACAACAGATCAAAAAATTATCCGGGCGTGGTAGTGTGCGCCTGTAGTTCTAGCTACTTGGAAGGCTGAGGTGGAGCCCAGCAGGCTGATGCTGGGGTGGCTGTGAGTGTGCCACTGCACTCCAGCCTGGGCAACAAGAGTGAGACTCCAACTCAAAAACAAAAAAAAAACAGAATCATCAGCTCCTGTTTTGTAGATTATAGTACAGGGCAAGGCAGAGAGGTCCCAAGATCCCTGAAGTCCCTTACCCTTCTTTCTAAGTCTGTCTAGATGACAGCCCTCCCAAGAGCCCGGGTGCTCCCATCACTTCAGGTCAGGATACAAAGAACAACAGGACTTGGTGGTGGTTGACAGCACCCACCAGTCCAGCCACTGCAATAAGGAGAAGGAAGACTCCCACGGCAATAACCCCGCCGATGATGTGGATGCTGGACACCAGGCCCAGGCCCTTACCCCAAGCAGCCACTCCAATGAGCAACAAGCCCACCAGCTACAGGAAACAAAAAGGATACATCTCAAAGAATACAAGCAGGCAGCCCAGCCAAAGCCATTACACCAGGACTTGGGGAGGGGGGAAGGATAATGAAGTGGTGTGTGAATGGGGGGGTGGTTCAGTGCTATCGGAACCAGGAGTATCACTGGCCCCCCCGCAAAGGAGGACGGAATGGCCGGGATAGGGTTGGGGGTGGCAGGAATGGTAGAGTCTCTGATTATGAAACTGAACGCTTAGCATCACTCCATCACTTCTCTATTTTGGGAGAAACAGGTTCACAGGAGGGAGGGATGGGACTTTACGCCCACAGCCTTCAGTTCGCCCGCCCCACCCCCAGGCAAGCCCCCTCACCCACCGGAAGTCTCCCCTCTCCCGCGGAAGTCCCCAGGAATTCCCTCTTCGCCGGAAGTTCCCGGGAATCTTCCCGGAACCCCCAGTACACCCCTCGCCTCACCGGAAGTACCCTAGAGATTCTCCCCACTAGCCTTTCCGCCCTGAGGCTTACCCCACCTCCAAAACCTCACCATGTAGACCACGTTGAGGGCGCACAGCGCATTCTTGGAGCAGGCAAAGCCGCCGCAAACCATCTCCCCAGCTCTGGGGACCCAAATGGTCCCAAGGACTCGGGGGAGGGTTTTGGGGACCGTCTTCTAGGGCCCGACAGCTTCTGTCTCTTTAAATCAAGGCCAGCCAAACCCAAAGGTCTGCGCCTGCACCGTCCCACCCCTGCTCCTGGATTGGCGAAACTCGTGGCTAATCCAGGACTCCCGAGGCCCGAGTGCCAATCAACCTGCTTTACGTCACTGGCCCGTCCCCGGCCCCGCCCCTAGGCGCTTCATTGGGTGAAACTTAAAACTAGGGGAAGGGTTTTTAGAGGTTTTCCTAGGGACCAGAGCCTGGACTCCGAAAGCCCTGATTGAAAGCGGAGCTTTCTGCGGTGGGGCGGGGCGAGGGCCAGTCGCAGGGAGGAGGCTATGGAGAAGCTCAGGTGAAGAGAGCCCCCGGGGGCGAGGGAGCGCTCCCAGAGCTGGCGGGACGGACTCCGCCCTCCCGAGGGAGGGCCCTTCCCTGCCCTTTACCCCTTGTCCCGTAGTGACCTCATGATGACGCCATTGACTTATTACATCACACTCGGGAACACCCAGAGGAGCCAGATATCGAGCTGTTTAGGCCGACCACGGAGGCCCTGGGTTGGGCACTGCAACACCCAGCGAATCCACGCTTGGGTGTCACTCGTACCCTGTCCTGCTCCATGTCCCCTCCTAACGGAGTGTGAATATGCCAGAGACTCAGTGCACAGGACCTTCAGAGATCATGCCTGATCCAGGACATGCAAAGTGCGACAGATGGACGGAGGAGTCTGGGATGTGAATAAATACAGGGGAAGGAAGAGTCTTCACGTTGTCACAGAGAGTGGGTTGATCAACAACTTTATTATTGAAAAAGCGCTTAGACACACCGTCCTTTTCTTTCATGGGAGTGAGGAAAGGCATAATCCCTGTGTTCCCCAAATAAAGAAGCAATCTTAGTAGGAACAAAAAAGAAAAACTCTCAGTCAGCCCCGCAGCTCGGTGTACTTGGATTCTGTAAATCTTACTGCTGCAGTCAGACCGCACGGGTCCCAACTTTGCCACTTACTAGCCGTGTAGCCTTTGGCCAAAAGGCCTTTTTGTTTGTTTCCTCATCTGTAAAATGCAGATAAATAGCAACACACCCATCTATTGGATTGTTGTGAGAACCAAATGAATTAATACTCGTAGAATGCTTACAACAGTATCTGGAACATGGTTAACAGTGTTAGTTAGCAATCACTGTTCAGGCCACTTTACAGATTCCAGTGGGTTTCACCAACCTCAATGTCCTTATCTCCAATGAGACAAATACATCGTTATAAATCCCTATTCCCTATAAATTGACATGAAAAAGATATGCAGGAGAAGAAGAGACATGTGTCAGGGCCAGCTTGAGTCTTGAAACAAAGTAATTAGGTCAAACTGTCCACCACCTCCCACTTCCTACCCCATCACCCCATCTTCATTCCCTCCTTCAATTCCTCATCCCTATTCTTCTCTTTCAGGTCCTAAATCAAGGGCAGGACAATGGAATTAGAGATACAGGTTGTTGGCCGGCAAGCTTCTTGTTTTTATGGTGTAGAGAGAAGGATGTCAAAATTATATCAGTCTGAGTTTCATGTGCTTGGTAAAAACAACAACAACAAAAACAAATTAAGACTGGGCACAGTGGCTCGCACTTGTAATCCCAGGACTTTGGGAGAAGGAGGCTAGAGGATCGCTTGAGGCCAGGAGTTCCAGACCAGCTTGGCACTTTTCTGACAGGTTGTCTCTGGCAAGACTCTGTCTCTACAATCAATCAATCAATAAAATCAGAAGACCTAAATCCATCTTTTTTTCCATCTCTTACTGGCCTCTCTGAGCCTCAGTTTCCTTTTATGCAGCTAGGGATAAATAATGTTACCCTCTAGCCTGTCATGATAATACATATGAAAGTATATTGTGAACTCCTAAGAGTTATAGACATGTTAATTATTACTACTAAGTGTTATAGACATGGAAGTGATTGAACATGGAGCATGGTCATTTTGTCTGGTTATAGGTTGCTTTCTTCCTCTATAACTCATTCTCCCTGTAGCTGCCGCCACTCGCCAAGGTGGCCGCAGTGGGTAGCTGACTGAGGAAGGCTTCGGCTGCAAGAAATAAGGATGCAGGGCCGGGAGTGGTGGCTCAAACCTGTAATCCCAGCACTTTGGGAGGCCAAGGTGAAAGGATTGCCTGAGCTCAGGGGTTCGAGACTACCCTGGGCAACTTGGCAAGATCTCATCTCTACAACTAATAAAAATTAGAATAAAAATCATCCAGGCATGGTATTGCACACCTGTGGCACCAGCTACTTGGAAGGCTGAGGCAGAAGGATCACCTGAGCCCAATAGGTCGAGGCTGCGGTGGCCATGAGTGAGCCACTGCACTCCAGCCTGGGCAACAGAGTGAGAATCCGACTCAAAAAAAAATTATAATTTTTTTTGAGTCGGATAATATCATATATATATATAAATGTCCTAGGTGATGTTACAGAAGAGTATGTCATGACTTGACAAGGCATGCATAAAGACCAGGCACGGTGGCTCATGCCTATAATCCCAGCACTTCAGGAGACGGAGGTGAGAGGATTGCCTGAGCCTATGGGTTCAAGACCAGCCTGGGCAACTTGGTACGACCTCATCTCTACAATATATCAAAAAATTACCCAGGCCTGTAGTTCCAGCTACTTGGAAGGCTGAGATGGAAGGATCACCTGAACCCAGCACATCGAGGCTGCCATGGCCGTGAGTGTGCTACTGCACTCCAGCCTGGGCGACAGAGTGAGACTTCAACTCAAAAAAATAAAAAATAAAGGTAAGCACGCAGGGTTCATGAGTGTGTTGGGGGTGGGGGGGGTGGGGGGAACACGTGAACGCTAGAATGCAGGGCCAGGAGGGTCACAGATCAAGTGGATTTGGATATCTGAGAGAGGTGGAGACAGCACAAATCTGTGGGTCATAAGATCTTGCGATTACAATACCTGGACCTGGCTTGCCACATTCTCCCAGCACCAATACCCATCCTAATTAGCCACCCCCCACAAAAGGCCCTGGGACACACCTGGCAGGGGAATCATGCAAGGACCAGCTGGCAGGGCTGACGGGCCAACGCTAGGGGGGGTGGGAGATGCAAGAGGTAGTGCTGTCCCAGGCTGTGGGTTTGAAACTCACCAGTCAGGAAGTGAGGCCGACAGACGGAAGGGCAGGCAGGGGCGGGGAGTTCTGGGGCACAGCAGAAGGGGCTTCGAGGGTTCGGGGGCTACAGGACCATGAACTTTAGGGCCAGAGGTTGCTGTTAGCCTGGTAAGACAGGTCTGGGCAACATGCATGCCCAGAGGCAGCTGGCTGTAGCCACAGTCAGAGCAGAAGTCAGACGACATGAGGTGGCCAAGCAAGCTCTGTGCCGCCTCAGGAAGCTGGCAGAGAAGGTGGACGACCCTGAACTTCAGGACAGCATCCAGGCCTCCCTGGACAGCATACAAGGTGAGAGGAGAGTCAACCCCCAACTTGGGTGTTATGGGGACCAGCAGGGGCATAAAAAGTTTGGCTGGGTCATGGATCACACCCCAATCTGCAACTTCCTTGGAACTAGGAAGTTCCAAGATGGAGCTGGGCCTCCAAAGAAAAATACATCTGAGGAGGATGAAAAAAGGCCTGGGAGGTGTCATTCTTCCTCTTTCCCCAACTCTAATCCTTTCCCCAAGAGATCAAAATACAGGTCACTGTTGAGCTGACCTTGGCAATGGAGAAGTTGGCGAGCATGGGGAAGACGGGCTGTGACAGACCCATAGTAGACTCGGTCCCTGCCTGGGGAGTCCAGAGCAGGAAGCAGTCTGGGGCAGGAGGTTCTGGGACTGGATAATGTTTTCATTCCCAGGACCCGTGAAGGATCAGTGACCTCTTGTTCTCCAGCTGCAGAGAGAAATACACACGCACACGCACTGAAATACACCAAGCAGAGACTCTCAGGCTCTCAGGCACAGGCACACGTGCACACACCATGCTCTGCAGAGCCGAAGTACAAGACACGTCCCCAGGCCTCTTCTTGGTGCCCTCTCCTCCCCTTGCTCCTGTTCCTGTCTTCCCCCCACACACCTTCCGCTTTACCTCCTTAGTGCCATTAGAGCAAATGATGACAACACAGGGAGGAAGTGCTGCCATGGCAACACCATCCGCCACATCCTCCTGCCTACCCAGCCTTCAGTCCTGTGGTGGGGCCCTGGCAGGAACAGCCTCTCTCCATCCACAAGGCCCCACCACTGAGGATGGGAGGGGGGCGGAGCTTGTTTCCAGCGTGCTATCATCCCATGCACCTCTGAGGTAGCAAGGAGCTAACAAAAGCAGGCTTCTTTCCTCTTGAAAGGGGCCTGCCACCCTGTCATCTCTTCCAGCCATGCCAGTTCTCTCCGAACCTAATGGCCTCCCCAGGGGGCCAAGAGACCATTCTGTCAGAGGCCACCAGAGCATGACTTGGGGAAGGAACGATCTGCATTGGGTTCCTGGTGGGACGCTCTGATCCCTTCCTGTTCCCCTTCTGGCTAATGTCCCTCTCACCTCCTGTCCCTCACCCTTTGCCAGGAACTACACCCAAAACGTTCCCTGACAGTCTTAGAGGTTGGAAAGGCAGACCCAGGGGGCGTGATCCATGGGGCCTCCTAAGGAGGAACTCTAAGCCCCACCTCTGTGAAAAACAGGGGGTGAGGGGGGAGAAGGAAAGAGGTTTAGGCCAGATAGAAAAGCTCTGCTTCACTCTGGAGAAGGAGGGGGTGAAGAGAGGTGGAGGCTGAGACCTCTGAGAAGGCTCCTCTCTTCCTGGGTGATTTGTTCTACTCCTTTCCTAAGAGTTAGGAGTCTGTTCCCATTCAACATAAAGGAAAACTGAGGCCGTCAAAGGAGGGAAGATTAAGTTGGAACCAATAATTCCCCTTCACCCTCTCCTTCAAAAAGCGCAGCTGAAGGATCTCCTGTCCTCCTGGGTTAGTGTCATCTTGGTTCTGTCGGAAGGGAGAGAGAAGCTGATGACCCCTGGGACAGAAACTTGCAGGAATTGGGTACAGGCCTCTGGGAGAACAAAGGGCTCCTGGCACCTTGGTTCAGCCCCCCCACCCTCACCCCCACCAGGCCGTGCACGCCGCGGGCTCCTGCCTCCAAGAGCCGCCCACGGCAGCACTTATTATAGTCTCGCTGCGTCAGGAGGGTGGGACGCCAAATCAAGGGACCGCTGAGACTCCTGAAGTCCCAAGGAGGGGTCTCCAAGGCTACGGGGAGACCTCCCTCCTCCCACCCCATTCCACCCCCAAGGGGTCTCAGCGGCTTTTCCACTTTGCTCCAACTGCTCCATGCTTCCCAACTGGCTGGAGGATGGACAGCCTTGAACGCCACTGCCCCGGGAGGGGTGGGGGACACAGAGGGCACGATTTCCATCCACTCTACCTACCTCCTCTTTCACCTTCTAAAAGATTCCCACCCAGCAAACCTCAGGAGACTCAATGGAAACCCAGGCCAGGCCGGCTCCCGCTGCCTCAACGCAAGGGTCCTTCTATTCGGGGGAGTGAGGTCCCCCACACGTGGGTAACTAGGAGTGAGGGTGGTGCCTCTACTAACCCAACATCCCCCGGCGGGGTCCCCCACCCACCATGCACACGGATCCCTCCTCTCTCCTATCCCCGCTGGTTCTGAGGCACTCTTGCAGCTACGGTTGCTATGGAGACTGGATGCCTTTTGGTGTGGGGGGGTACCAATCCCTAGACACATTCCTTCTCCCTCCACCTGGAACTGGAGCGCTTGGCTCACCCTGTGACCTGGGAGCCTCCTGTCCTCAGAGCTTTCCCTTCCGGAGGCACACCCTGCGTAGGTCCATGCTTGTCCCCATCCCTGGAGAACACTTTCCAAGTTCACTTTGGGACAGTCGGACTCAAGTCATGGCCTCTCAAAGCATTCAGTGTGGGGGTGTGAGTTGGAGAGGGAGCTGGGTCATGAGAAAAGGGGAGGCGTCCAGGCACCTGGGGGACACAGGGAGTCCTGGCAGAGGGGCTTCAGGGCCCCCCACTTTCCCACTTCGGCTTCCCCAGAATTGGCAGTGCCCGAGTCTGCTCTGCTCCCTGCGGCCTGTCCACCCAGTAGAGAGTTTTTCACCCTTGGCCCTAAATGCCACACCCCACAGTCGCGCTTCCTAACCTTAGTGTCCGAGAGGAGGGGGCTCGGTTGTTGGAGGAGGCGAGTCCAAGTCCCGGGAAATCCAGCCCAGGATTTGGGAGGGAAATCCAGTCCTGGATTTT
>NW_007039966.1:0-2114 GCF_000164805.1 Carlito syrichta | reverse complement strand
AGAATGTCTTGGGGGAACACTCTCCCTGCATAAGTCAGCCTTGGGCTCAGGAAGCACCATGAGGCCATTCCTTTCATTAAGTAAACTGAGAGCAAGCCATGGGGCAGGTACTCAGGGGTGGACAAGGTGTGGTCCCTGCTTGAGGCTCACAGTCCAGCAAGGTAAAGGTCATGACAACTCAGGGAAGGACCAGGACCCGGGGAGACACAGGATGCTGCAGACACACAAAGGCAGCCAGGGGGAGTTCAGCCTAGAGTCTTATCTTCAAAGCTAATCAGGAACACTCCTGTAGGATGGAGGATTTTCCAGAACACGGGGAGAGCCAGATGAAGGTGGGGCAGGCTGGCAGCTCTGAGGAGCTCGGTATTATTACTAGGTCACAACAGGAGGGGGAGACCAGACACACCTGAAGACAGGCCGGGGCATGGCAGGACTCCATCCAAGAGAGTCCATGCTGGTGATGGAGCCCCTGAAAGTTGGGAGCAGGGAGTCATCCGAATGGCATTTTAGGATGATCCTGAGTGTTCACTGGGAAGTGCAGGGAGGCAGGACAATGGCCTGAGGGCCTGGACTAGGACCATCATGGGACGAAGAGCGACAGAATCTAAAACATGCAGGACAGAGATTCTCAGCACTGAATGTACTTAGGAATCACCCTGAAGAGCTCTTCTAAAAATCCTGGCTGGGTGCAGCAGCTCACACCTGCAATCCCAGCACTTTAGGAGGCCGAGGTGGGAGGATCATTTGAGGCCAGGAGTTTGAGACCAGCTTCGACAACATATCAAGACTCAGTCTCTGCAAAGATAAAAAATTTAAAAACTAGCCAGGCATGGTGGCACACACCTATAGTCCCAGCTACTCATGAGGCTGAGGCAGAAGGATCGCCTGAGCCTCGGATTTGGAGGCTGCAGTGAGCCACTGCACTGCAGCGTGGGCGACAGAGCAAGACCCTATCATCAAATAAATTAAAATGTTCTAACGGTTTGGGCCCCTAGCCCAAACCAATTAGATCAGACTCTCTAGATTGCTGACTGGAATAAACTGGCAGGCAGAAGTAGCGTGGGGAAGGCGCTGGGGGTGCTGGCATGAGGAGGCGTTGGTTCTTCCAGGCTCCCAGTGTCCTGACCTGGGCCCAAATCTGAGGCCTGTCTCACCCACCGATGCTCCACAGCCCTCGGTAGCCCTCACTTGTCTCAACGGTAGGACCTGTGGTTGGGACTACCCACATCCAAGGTTCCTCCCATCTCTGACCCCCACCAGGTCTATGAATCCACACTTGCCTTGGAAGGCAATAGTTACCATTCAAGATGATCATTAAGTATCACATCTAAATAATGATAGTGATCACGTGTTGAGCCATTTCTGTGTAAACATGCTGTTGGTGCTTTTAGTTTCACAACCCTTTGAGGCATGTACAGTAGTAAGTCTTCATTTAAAGTTGTTGATTGGTTCATAGTAAAACCGATTCTTTTTCCTCATCAACGTTCTTACAAGATGACATTGAATGAAACATTATTTGAGGACCTGCCGGACATTGTCTTACTTGCAGTTCAAGTTTTTTCTTTTTTTTTTTTTTTTTTTGAGTTGGAGTCTCACTCTGTCGCCCAGGCTAGAGTGCAGTGGTATGCTCATGGCCACTGCAACCTTGACCAGCTGGGCTAAGGTGATCCTTCCACCTCAGCCTTCCAAGTAGCTGGAACTATAGGCATGCACCACCACGCCTGGCTAAATTTTTGATTTATTGTCGAGATGAGGTTTCACCAAGTTGCCCAGGCTGGTCTTGAACACATGGGCTCAAGCAATCCATCCGCCTCAACCTTCCAAGTAGCTGGAACTACAGGCATGCACCACCACATCAAGCTAACTTTTTGATTTATTGTAGAGAAGAGGACTTGCCAAGTTGCCCAGGCTGATCTCGAACCTGTGGGCTCAGGCAACCCCTCACCTTGGCCTCCCAAAGTGCTGGGATTATAGGCATGAGCCACCACACCTGTTCCAGTTTTCAAGAACCTACCGCGACATGCAGTGAGGACTGACTGACTGTCCTTGCATGTCTGTTATTAATGTGAAGAAACTTAAGCTTGAAGGTCAAGGGAAACTGTATGAACTCACAC
>NW_007039965.1:0-1606 GCF_000164805.1 Carlito syrichta | reverse complement strand
TTTTTTATTTAGACAAAAATACACTTGTTTTTTTCCCCCAGAATTCGTTGTATGATGTTTGACTGATCCTTTTCCAGAAGAGTATATCCATGTTCTATGGATTAAATAACTGAATCATTTCTGTTCCTGGTCAATTCCTCTGCTTGTGATATACTGATACTTAACTGGGTTCATTCACTGACTTGGGAGTTTGAGGGCTATTTTGAAAGTGAAAGGGTGTAATTTACCCATCTCCTATTATGGCCTGTGAACCTAAAGAATCAAGGTGTCGGATATCACAGACCTATTCCAGGCAAATAGCTTATGTCTGTCCTAATCATTTTTTATTATCAACTTTTATGGATACATTTTTAGGAAAGAGATTTATATTATTCTCAATATATCTGGAATTTCTGGAATTAGCTCAAAGTCTGAAGAGTACACAAGGTTTCTTTCTGGTTGATGTCCTTTGGATAAGCTTTATTTGGGGTCTCTTATCAAGACCTTATTAGGACGTCCTGTATTGTGTTTGTTGTCTGTGATACCCTAGTTCTGAGTCCAGTCTTTTCTCTAAGATTTCATCTCCTGGGAGTCACAGATTGTTGATACCGTGGTGAAAGCTGACAATAGATTTCACAGTCTAAACCTAAGTTCATAACTTATTTGGGCTAGACCCCATTCTCTCATACAAATTTGTAGCATAATTTGAATTTTGGTAACATTCTCTCTAAAGAACTTACATTCACAAAGAAAACTATAATATCACAGTGCTGCTTTGGAAAATATTTGATAAAAATAACATTGCTCGGATGACAGACTCTTTAAAACACAATGGGGATAAAATATCATTCATTAATCTGCATATTTTTATTGGAATGAGGACACATCCAGATGAAATTAAAATACCCAAATTGCTTCCTTATAAAATTACTAGCCACTGAAAATAAAAATGTAAAATATTTGAAATTATTCTCTTTGGTATCACCCAAAATCACAGTTTGAAATTGGTGACCTTCAGCCCACTATTCACCTTCCTCATCTTATGTGTGTCAGTTTTCCACTACCTCTGCCTTTTTTCTAACCCATTTCCTCTCTTCAACTCAGCCAGGAAGCCATGAATCTCAGTTGGCTCTAAGTTATATTCTTCTATGACAGGCCAAGTCCCTCAGGGAGTCCTTCAGCCATGGTCTCATTCTGAGCTGAAAGCTTTATGTCAAAGACTTTCTGCAGCACAAACAAGATAAAGAGATATTTACAGATGAATTTAAACGATCTCTTGGAACAGATAGTCTATGACTATCAGATCTGTGTCAATGTCTTTAGATGTTAGTAGGCACCTCGGAGCCCCAAAACAAAACAAAAAAAGGATGGAAAACCTTAGTGGGAAGACACTGAGAAATTGAAGAGAATTTCAGAGAAATAGAAAGATCTAGAAAACTTATAGGTAGTGGCCAACATATTTTGGAGGCTATGTCTAAGGTCTTCTTGTACAAATAAATTAGATATCAATCCGAGTTCTTTGGAGGCCTTAAGGATGGTGTCTCTAGCAACTTTTCTCTGCAACTTTAGATTAAACATTCAAAAGTAGACGCTGAAGAAAATGTAACCTCAGCTCTTTACTTACTTT
>NW_007039964.1:0-1618 GCF_000164805.1 Carlito syrichta | reverse complement strand
CCCTTCCACCTTAGCCTCTCAAATAGCTGGGACTACAGCTACCATGCCACCATGCCCGGCTAATTCTTTTAATTTTTTTGTAAAGATGAGATCTCACTATGTTGCCCAGGCTAGTTTTAAATTCCTGGGCTTAAGCAATCCTCCCACCTGAGCCTCCCAAAGTGCTGAGATTATCAGCATAGGCCCCACTAATTTTTTATTTAATGTCAGACATTGTAAGTTTAACTTGGGAAGATGATGGATTTGTAATCCTTTAAAAGTGCAGTTAAATTGCTTGGAAACAGTTTGATATTTTCAAGGCTTACTCTTAATCTTTGGTGGGTGTAGAACAGATTTTCGTCGGGAGGTAATTTGACACTACTATTGAAGCAAAACTCTTCAGAAGGCTCTTTTGGGTTTCTAATGTATGAGGAAGTCTTTCTTCTCTGGCTCATGGAAACAAAATATCCCCAGCCCTGTTTGTGCTTTTCTCCAGCCTTGGTGGTTTTCTCAAATCCATGAACTAATTACTGCTCAGCTAAAGACTCAAAGGGACCCTCTGCGGGTATCTCAAGCCATCTCTCACTGCAGCTTTCTTCTTTCCAGTGCTTTGTCCCCATGAAGTCTATCTGCCTGGGCCTCCCTGAACTCTGTCTTCTCAACTCAAGGTGATCCATAGACTATGCCAAGTTCCTTTTCCCTGAGCAGTGACCTGAAAACTCTTTAGGCAGAAAACTGCATAATGTGTCAATTTTATCCTGCCTTTTTTTTTTTCTCCTCCTTCTGGAGGATCTGTGTCCAGCAATGCCTGTTTTCTAGTGTCTCAAAGTCATTGTCTCATAGACTTTGGCCAGTATTTTCATTTTTTAAGGAGGGAGGGTAAATTTGTCCCTGTTACTCTGATAATGGCCATCAGTGGAAGTTCAATGCTTGGACTTTAATTCGACCCTTACATTTAGTTGGATGTGAACCCCGTGAAATCAGGCTAGTACCTAGAATACAGCCTGGCACACAGTAAACATTCATTAAATTTTTTTTTGGATGAATGAGGTCTATTTCCTTTCAACATTGACCTCAAGGCATTTCTTCCTTCTAATACTAACCATTTCCCTAATACATCAAGAACATGATTAACTCTGATTCTTCTTCTCCTCTTTTATTTTCATCTTTGTGTGCTTAACATACTTCCATATCATTTCTAAGATATTTAGAAAAAAATCTCAAGAGAGGAGCTACATAAATTGTAGGTGCCTCTGGTTGACAATCTACTGAAACCTTCTAAAGCAGAATCTTTCGTCTGCTTTAGTGGTCTAATCCAGTGGCCTAGATTTTCCTCAGATGAAATGATTCACATGCTTCGTGTGTCAGAACAACTTACCTGGCCCGGGTCTCATTCTATAACTTATGACCTGCAGAATAGAAGGTGCTAAAGAATGACGAGTATGGCACCTTGACCCTGTCTCTTCCAGACTACCAGGCTACCTGCTAAAAATTGTGTTGGGTGAAATCATCTCCAATATCAAACTCTTTTGAAGATATAAATTCAGCTCAAAGCCAATAACTATGTTAGCACTTAGTGGGCATTTGGGCTTGCTCCATCAACCCTATAGCTGGTCTTTCTTTTTTTTTTTTTTTTTTT
>NW_007039963.1:0-1628 GCF_000164805.1 Carlito syrichta | reverse complement strand
TCATGCCTGTAATCCCAGCACTTTGTGAGGCAGAGGTGAGAGAATTGCCTGAGTCCAGGGCTTCCAGATCAGCCTGGGCAACTTGACAAGACCTCATCTCTACCATAAATCCAAAAAATTATCTAGGCATGGTGGTTTGTGCCTGTGGTTCCAGCTACTTGTAAGACTGAGGTGGAAGGATCACCTGAGCCTAACAGGTTGAGGCTGCAGAGGCTGTGAGTGTGCCACTGCCACTCCTTTCTGACTCAAAACAAAAAGTGCCCCTTATGCATACTTTATGAATATTCTATTCAGGAAATTTCAGGGGTACAATATGATGTTTTAATATAGACACAACTAGTGAGCTGATTACTAAAGGTTAGTATCATCTCTCATAGTTCCCTTTTTCTGTACTTCATATTTCTAAATGTATTTATTCTACAGAACTCATAATTTTGTATCCTTTGATCTAAATCTCCCTGTTATGCCTATCCTCTACCTCTGACAATCACCATTCAATTATCTGTCCTATGTATTCAAGTTTGATTTATTTTTAAGATTCCACATATACAAGATCTCTTGTGATTTTCTTTCCACTTGTATCTTCTTTATATTATTTAACAATGTTTTCTGCTGTCATTTATGTTGTTACAAGTGGCAGGATCTCCTTTTTTAGTCTGAATAATATTTATGTGTATATGTATCTTACACATTCTTTAGCTAGTTCTTTTTCAACAAATAATATTGTTTAAATATCTTGTCTATGGGGAACAATGCTGGAAAGGTTATGGGAGTGAGTTTATTTTTACAAGATGATGACTTTACTCCTTCTGGGTTTATGCCCAGAAGAAAGATGGCTAGGTCACATGGTACTTGTATTTTTTAATGTTTTTAGGAATGTCCAGACTGTTTTACATAATGGCTGCACCAATCTACATCCTCACCATCAGTACCCAAGGGTTCATTATTCACCCACCCTTGCCAGAACTTGTTATCTTTTAGCTTTCCAGTGAGGCGGAAATTTCAGAGGGCTAGACTTGTCACTAGGGATTAGAATGCAGGCTTGGAATCCAACCTTCCTCCTGTGGGATCTGACACTATCTCCAGATAGATAGTGTCAGCATTGAAGTGGAGGACATTCAGCTGGTGTGTGCCACCTAGTGTGTGGGAACAAACCCTAAAGCAGTTGGTATCAGTGACGCGGGATGTGCTAGGCCTGCCCAGGTCAAATGTTGCAGATTGGAAGAGCATTTTGGGTGATACAGGGGCCACAGTTCACTATTGAACAGTCATAGATTTGAACCAGGCAGTGGTTCCAGAGAGAACAGGGCAGGTCAGTGTACTGTGTAAAAGCCAGTGTAAGGATTGTTTACTCAGGCACAGGAGATGGTTGTTTCTTCCTCTATGAGGGAGTACCCAAAAAGGAATTAGTTTTTGGACAGCAGGCCCCTTGCAGTATAGGCTTCCCTCTCTAGGTAAGTGTTCTAGGAACCCATCAGCATGAGTGTACCAGCTAGCGTCATTGTCAGAAGCTGTGTTCAGCTTCTGTGATTTTTTTTCTAGGAGATTCAGTATGTTTGTTGATTTTATGATGGGTAATTTACAATTGCACATATGCCCACACTGTGTTGAGCTGAATGTTCATTTTT
>NW_007039962.1:0-1647 GCF_000164805.1 Carlito syrichta | reverse complement strand
GTGTGTGTGTGTGTGTGTGTGTGTGTGTTGTATTAATCAATCTGTGGAGGGGGAGTGGCACTGCTTCTGAAAGGTAGATAGGGCTGGTTCTAGGAAGGTGAAGCCTGGGAGAGCCTCCGACTGCAAAACCCAGTGCATCATCTTCCTGAGCTCCTGACCACCACCCAGGTCACCTGCTAGGCTACCACAGCCCTCACAGGTCCTCTGTCCCATCCTTTCTAGGTACCTGCTCACTACCAATGACAACACTCATCAACAGCTCCTCTCTGAGGCATTAATCACTATTCATGTTATCAGTAAAATGTTGACATTTTTTATTTGGGCCATTTGAACACAGTACCTCCACCCAGTGACTTAAAGAGGTTTCAGGCCCTATGACAACCAAAAGAAATACTTTAAGACAGTAACTCCATTCATGACAGGCTAAGGGCTCATTCATTTACATGTGTGCAAAACCTACCATAAGCACTGTCCTGCTTATTAAGTAGCAGACAAGTGTCACAAGGACACACAGTAACACACATTTCATAGGTAAGCGAATGACATATGTGGTTTCAGCCATGCACACATCACATTGGCACATGAGTCAGCATCTCTGTCTCTCACTGAAGTGGCCTGCCCAGTTCCCATTAGCCTCACACATTTCCCCTGCCTGGACCTCCCAGCCTCCACCTCTGCCCAAGGCTACACAGCCACTGAGACTGGCCTCTGCTCAGACAGGAAAATGGCATCACAACTTCAAGGAAAAACTTCAGTTTAATATATACTGTGAAACCTGACTTTGTGAAATGATGGATTAAAATCTAATTATTGCAACCAGTTTTGTTCATTCTTGTCATAGCAAGTACATCTATACCATAGAGACAAACTGTATTAAATATAACACATATTACCTATTACATATCAGTTCATTCAGGTAGTAAATGATGAAGTCAATTTCAAATATGCATTCATTATATCAGATTGGAACTTGCCTCAAGACACAATCATTCTTACTAAAGCATTTAGATGTCTGATTACGCACTTCTAATATTCTTCCAGTCTCAGGCAAAATAAAAAAGGAGGGGAGGACTGAGGATGAGGCTGGAAGGGTTCATTCAGTGGCATCTGTTCCCAGAATAAAATAAAAATAAAGAGGTAGGATACTGTTGATAAACAATGTAAAAAGTCAGCAAAAGAGCTGGAAAAGACCAAGTTTAACACAATTTATATGTCAATAAAGGCTGATGATAGGTTTTAACACTTTTTACCACAGTAATCCTCCTGGTTGGTTGGTTTGCTAGGCTAGCATTTATCAAACTTTTTGATCTCAGGATCTCTTTGCACACTTAAAAATTACTGAGGATCCCAAAGACTTTTTGTTCACGTGGATTATATCTATTGATACTGACCATCTTTAAATTAAAATGATAAATTTTGACAACACAAGAATACACAAGCACGCCTTCCATAGTTGTCAGAGTGATAATATCATCACACAACACGTAACCTCTGGAAAACTCCACTGCACAGTCATGAAAGAACAAGAGTGACAAAGGCAGATAATATCTTAGTATTATTTTTAAATGGTTTTGACTTCATGATCCCCTAAAAAGGATTTCAGGGGCTCCCAGGATCCCAAGACCATACTTTGAAAATTGCTGTGCT
>NW_007039961.1:0-1651 GCF_000164805.1 Carlito syrichta | reverse complement strand
TTTTTGTGACTCTGTCTTATGAGCAAATAATTATATTCTCTAGAGGCTTCTAGCATTTTTCTTTTCATATCTAATTGATAATCATTATGCCACTACAGGCCTACCTCAGAGGTACTGCAAGCTTGGTTCCAAACTACTACAATAAAGTGAATACTGCAATAAAGTGATTCCCATGACTTTTTTTTGCTTCCCAGTGCTTATAAAAGTTATGTTTACACTAGACTGTTGTTTGTTAAGTACACAATAGCATTATGTCTAAAAACAATGTATATATTTAATCAGAAATTTTTTTTTGCTAAAAAACGCTAAAGATTATCTGAATCTTTGGTGAGTCATACTTTTTTTGCTGGTAGAGGCCCTTGCCTCAATGTTGATGGTTGTTGACTGATCAGTGTAGTGGTGGCTGAAGCTTGGGGTAGCTGTGGCAATTTCTTAAATGAAGACAATAATACAGTTTGCTGCACTGATTGATTCTTCCTTTCATGAATGATTTCTTTGTATCTTGCAATGCTGCTTGCTAGCATTTTACCCAAAGTAGAACTTTTTTCCAAATTTAGAGTCAATCTCAAAACCTGCTGTGCCTTTATAGACTACATTTATATAATATTCTAAGGCCTTTGCTGTCATTTCAACATTTTTCACAGCATCTTCACTAGGAGTGGGTTTTATCTCAAGAAACCACTTTCTTTGCTATCCGTAAGAAGCAACTCCTCATCCATTCAAGTTTTATCAAGAGATTGTAGCAATTCATCTTCATCTTCAGGTGCCTCTTCTAATTCTAGTTCTCTGGCTGCTTTCACCACATCTACAGTTGCTTCTTCCACTGATGTCTTGAACCCCTCAAAGTCTTCTATGAGGGTTGGAATCAATTTCTTCCAAACTCCTGTCAATGTTGATATTTTGACCTCCTCCAGTGAATCACAAATCTTGTTAATGACATCTAGAAGGATGAATCCTTTCAGAAGATTTTCAGTGTACTTTTCCCAGATTTATTAGAGGAATCACTATTTATGGCAGCTGTAGGCTTATAAAATGTATTTCTTAAATAATAACATTAAGAGTTGAAAGTACTTTTTGACTCATGGGCTTCAGAATGTATGTTGTATTAGCACGCATGAGAACAACATTCATCCCTGTACATATTCATCAGAGCTCTCAGGTGATGAAGTACATTGTCAATGAACAATAATATTTTGAAAGAATTTTTTTTCCTGAGCAGTAGATCTCCACTGTGGACTTAAAATATTTAGTAAACCATTCTGTAAGCAGATTTTGAGGGGAGATGTACACTTAAACATATGCTAACATTAAACAGTATATGTGGATACTGGGAGAGGGAGAGGATTTATTGCTTTGCAATAGGATTACTATCAAAAACAATAACCAGCTGATTATTCAGAATGCTAGTCCTATGTCTAGCTTCACTGAGCAATAAAAAAATTTAATATTTTATTTTATTTTTAATTAATTTAATTTAATTTTTTTTTGATACAAGTTCTCATTCTGTCACCCAGGCTGGAGTGCTAGTGGCATGATCACAGCTCACTGCAGCCTCAACCTCCTAAGCTCAAGGGATCCTTCTGCCTCTGCCTCCCAAGTAGCTGGGACTATAGGTTCACATTACCACACCTGGCCAACAGTTTGATTTTTT
>NW_007039960.1:7392-16179 GCF_000164805.1 Carlito syrichta | reverse complement strand
CCTGGAGCCAATCAGGGAATTCATTGAAAGAATCTACAATACACACACAAAAGAAAGACACAAGAAACTGACAGAGATCAAACCCTGAGAGACATAGTATTCCGTGGAAAAGGTAGTGCTTTTGGCCTCTCTAGCACTTGCAGCAGACTAGGGGCACTTGAACTCAAGGAGAGCCTTCATGAGCCCAAGTGCTAGAGTGGGCTGTGATTTTGGGACTTCTTGAGGGTGTTACAGTAGTTACCAGCTCATACAGTCTCTTCCCTTTCCTCCTGGACCAGAGCTGCAGTAGAGGTTGTCATACTGGGTGCATACAAGTTGTAGGATTTTGTTCTGCTCAGGGACCTTCAACTCTTGTGCTTTCATATCACTAGATCCATTGCAGACACTCTCCAGCTGGTCTGAAATCTTGTTGTGGAAACCCAGGTTTAGAAAAGAAGGGCAATAGTTTTTATTCACATATTATCATTTGGATCTCGTAGGCTACTTTGAGGATTAAAATGTTTAATTACATCTTTTGCATAGTCTTTATAGACATTTTTTGAAAATGAATAATACAAACATGAAGTTATCAGCCAGAGTAATCACTGTCAACATTTGGATGTATTTAATCTGATGTATTTTTCCTTTAGTTTACTTTTTTGTTTTAAATGTTTTATTTTGAGAAATTTAAGACATGTATAGAAGTACTCAATATCTCTATTACCCAAAATAAATGACTGTTGTACTGTGATATTTGCTTACAGTTTTAGCTCATGTAAGGATTTTTAAAATTATACAATATATTTATACAGTTTTACTTGAAAGAGATATAATTACAAAGAAAAAGATAAAATAGTTTTGATTATTTCTTGTTGCTCTCCCCTTCTATGTCATTTTCAGAATCAAATATTATCATGAATTTTATATACAGTGCCTCATTTTATTACTACATCATTTTTATATATTTAACATGTATGCATACCCATAGAACATACATAATATTGTTCATTTCTGTTTTTATGGATGGTATATAAATGTATATATAGGCACATATATTTATCTCCACATATACTGAGGGTGCCAAAAAAAGTACACATTTTTTAAGAAAGGAAAAAACTGTATTAAAATTGTAATACTCAAAATATCCAATAACAAAAGATGAAAACAAGTCATGTTTGACTTTTGCAATTACAAAAAGTGTTCAAAACAGTTAGCATTGGCATCCAGATACTTCTGATGTAGTACATAGTTAGATAGTATCTCTTAAAATGTATACACATCTTTTGGCACCACAGTACATGTATACCTATATGTAGATTTATATCACTTTATCATTTTTAACTAATGGTAAGGTTTTTCATTTATTCACGTCGATATACTCCTAAGTAGAGCAACCCTTTATACTTCTTTATAATTTTTTATAATTTTCCATAGTGCAATGTGTGTGTGTGTGTGTGTGTGTGTGTGTGTGTGTGTGTGTTGTAGGTGGATAGAAAATGAGAGAGAAGGAAGGAAGGAAGAAAGAAAGAAAGGAAAGAAATGACCTGCTTCGAGATGAGAAAAGAGCAAGCAATTGCTAGTGAAGATGATGCCAGGTGGGGTGTAGCACAAAACTCCTGGGTCCTTTGACACACTACTGAAATGAATCTCAGAGCAGCCAGCATAGTTATAAATCAGAATTTATTAGAGAAAAGAGATGGGAAGAAAGAGGGAGACATGCCAGAGCTTCCATGGGGGAGAGAAAAACTGTACTTTTTGCTTTTGGCAAAAGGCCTGATATACTCAATATAGTGATTAATATGTTAATGAGTAGGTGGGGGTATCTATTCCAGAGAGATCATCATCTCTCTGCCTTTGATGGGTGAGGGGGTGAGGTGGCCTGGCAGTTCACACTGAACCCACATTCCAGCCCGCAGGATGGTTTGGCCTGTAGACAAGATGTGTGGATGCTTTCTTATTTTATAAAAGCTGCCTACAGAAATTTATGTATCTATGTCTAACCTGCTCTGACTATCCTGCCTCAGATTTACATATTAAATGTAAATCTAATATATAAATGGAAGCGCATTTATGTATTAAATTGTATATAATAGATGTATTTTATAAACTATCATTAATTCCTACATAGACAAGATTTATGACTTTGTATAATAATTAAGACACATTTCAAAAAAATTAAAATACATAAAACCCAGGATTCAGGAAGGTGAGAGCAGTATTTGTGTTGAAACATTTAGCATTAATAGAGACTTTATATTTTTACATTAAGAGTGAAGAAAAAAAACAGTCTTTAATGTATACAACATAGTTATTTTTAATTTTACTTAAGTCCTTCACCTCTCCTTGATTAGCCAAAACTATAAAAGCTCTTTCTTTAGCTCACTGAGTTATAAACAGAAATGAACAAGTTACCCAGGAGGTTGTTACCAACACAGAAAATCAATTCAATGCAAGCATCTTAATACACAAAGAATATTTATAAATAAGTAAATATTTCCTTTTCTGAAACAGACAAAGAAATTTCTTTCTATAAATGAGATATATTTCTTTTCTTTTCTTTTGAGTTGGAATCTCACTGTTGCCTAGACTGGAGTGCAGTGGCACAATCATGGCTTCCACAGCCTTGACCTCCTGGGTTCTCAGATGATCCTTCCACTTTAGCCTTCCAAGTAGCTGGAACTACAGGCGTGCGCCACCACACCCAGCTTATTTATTTACTTACTGTAGAGATGAGGTCTCATCATGTTGCCCAGGCTGGTCTCAAACTCCTGGGCTCAGGCAATCCTCTTGCCTCCACATCCCAAAGTGCTGGGATTACAGGTGTGAGCCACTGCACTCAGCTTATATTTCTTATTTTATATTTTATTTTCCAAAAAGGGAGCTAATGTTATTCTTTATTCAAACTATTAGAAAAAATATTGAAAATATTATCCTTTACTTTTCTTTTTTAAAAAAATTTTATTATAAAGATGTGGGGTACAATTCAGGGTTAGATATATAAACACTGATCATGCAGGTACCCTTGTTGATGAGATAAGCCCCTGCCTCCCCAAGCAGTTTCCCTCTACTGTCAATCCCTCCCCGGCCCCCGACAGTTTCTCACTACTGCCAATTGCTTTCTTGTAGCATTATGATTGTTCAAGATCCGCTTATGAGTGAGAACATATGGAACTGTTCTTTGTTTCTGTGATAAATCACTGAGTATGATTGACTCCAAATCCATCCAAGTAGCTGCAAAGTCCATATATTTGTCCTTCTTCATGGCTGCATAATATTCCATTGTGTACATGTACCACATTTCTTTACTTTTCAATAGGAGTGCAAAGAATCCATTGGAATAACACTCAGAAAGTGAGTATTTCTGGTCACAGGATGTCATCATTATCAGTTTTAATACAGACTGGCAAATCAACCTTCAGAGTAGCTGTCTCAATTGAATTGCTATCAGCAGTGAATGGAAAAACCTGTTTCTCATAATGTGACTGTCAGCATTTTATTATCAATTTGATGGGTAAAGAATAGTATTTCATTTTTATTCAAGTTTGTATTCACAAGTTTTGGTGCTAGTTTGCAACTTTGTAAAGCTTTTCTGTGTTCAGATTTCCTTAAAATTTTAAAGAATTTTGTCAGGTGTGGTGGCTCATGCCCATAATCCCAGCACTTTGGGAGGCCAAGGTGAAAAGATTGCCTGAGCCCAGGGTTTCGAGAACAGCCTGGGCAACATAACCAGACCTCGTATCTATAATAAATTTAAAAATTAGCTGGTCATATGGGCGCACACCTGCAGTTCCAGTTTCTTGGAAGTCTGAGGCAGAAGGATTGCCTGAGCCCTGCAGGTCAAGGCTGCAGTGACCGTGAGGGTGGCACTGCACTCCAGCCTGGGTGACAGAGTGAGACTTCAACTCAAAAAAAAAAAAAAATTAAAAAATTTTGAACTTACAAGGGAGTCAATAGATAGTACAGAGAATTTCTGAATACCCATGGTCCCCTAATATTAACATTGTACATGAACATGGTATATTTATCAAAATCAAGAAATTAATATTGATACGGCAATATTAATAAAGCTACTAAATTTTAGATATATTCAGATTTCTCCACTCATTTCACTACTGTCCTTGTTCTGTACCAGAGTCCAATCCAGGATCCCACATTGCATTTAGCTGTCCTGTCTTATTTGTCTTTGCCAATCTGTGATGATGTTTTGTTTTTTCCTTGTATTTCATGACTCTGTAACTTGTTGAATTTGCTGGTGAGAGGTAGGTCACGTTGAATGATCAACCTCTGAAGCCTGAGGTCAATTCCCAATTCCCTTACTTACCTGAGAGACTTTTGACTTGTTTTAGTCCACCTCATACCTCACTTTCTTTATCTGTAAAATAGGAGGTAACAACCTCAATAGAGATTGTGGAGATTAAATGGTTTTAATGTCATAGAATACTCAGTATTAGGTGGAAATGTGATGGAATTTAAAATACAACTTTGCCCTTAATTAAGCCCTGCATTCCAGAAAGAAAGAAATAGAACTTTCATCAGTTAATAGCATGGTGGCTTTCTTTTTAAAATAAATTTAAAAAACCCAAAAAACATAGGAGACAATCTAAGATGATGTCTGAGAACTAAGAACCATCTTATGATGATCAGAATGTGTGAAGGGACTTGGGATGCCCAAGGGAGGGAAAAATATTTTAAGCAAAGGTCAACTAAATATTTTTTGTTATTTTATTCTAGAGTTGTGGGGGTATGTGTGAGGGTTTACTACATAGGTAAATTGCCTGCAGGTGAGGTTTGGGCTTTTAGCAGGCTGTCTCTCCCCCTGATGGTGGAAGGTCAGCTAAATTCAAATTAATATCTGTAATGTTGCAGGTAGCATTCATTTGAAAGAATTGAAAATATTTTCCTTTTTTTTTTTTTTTTTTTTGAGATGGAGTTTCACTCTGCCATCAAGACTGGAGTGCAGGGGCCGCTCCCGGCCACTGCGGCCTCGACCTGCTGGGCTCCGGCGATCCTTCCGCCTCAGCCTTCCAAGTAGCCGGAATTATAGGCATGCACCACCACGCCCGACTGATTTTTTGATTTATTGTAGAGATGAGGTCCCGCCTGCCCAGGCGGGTCTCGAACGCACGGGCTCAGGCAATTCACTCACCTCAGCCTCCCAAAGGCATGTGATTACAGGCTGAGTCACCGAGCCCGGCTTAAAATATTTTTCAAGTAAAATATTAAAGATGGAAGTATTCATTTGTTGACAACATATTTTTTCTTTCACTTGTAACCTCACTGAACTTAATTTCGTCAGCAATGGCTCACGGTATACACTCAAGATGTGATGAAGCTAATTTTATTATGGGGCAAATTGCATGGTCATGGCATTTACTCCTTTATTGGTCTTTTGTTTATTGATTAAAAGAAGACCTTTATATATATTTAAGTATTCATTGAAGTTATGTATAGTAAATATTTTACCCAGTTTTTCATGTTTCCTTTACAGTTTCTTGTTTTTTCATAGGTGAGTTTGAAATTTTGATGTAGTCCGATTTATACTTTTTTCCTCTATTGTTTGTGTGAATTGTGTTATGTCTAAGAAAGTCTTCTCCATCTCAAGCTTTTGTGGATATTCCTTTATATCTTTCTAATAGTTTGAAAGCTTTAGTTTAGAATTCATCTGCTACATACTTTTGTATATGATACAAGGTAAATCTAGAGATTAGTTTATAAAAGAAAGTTGACTCCAAGCTGTTTCGAGAATATTCTGCTTTTGTCTATTGCTTTATAATTCCATAACCATCATATGCCAAGCTCCCGTATTCATTATTTGGTTCCTGGGCTCTCTATACCATTAAAAGCAAATTAATTTATTCTTAACAGAACCTAACTTTAATTATTATAGGTTACATCTTTTTTGGTATATGAAAGATAATGCCATCCTTCTTAGACCTCTTTCAAATTTCATGTTAGCTCCTCTTGAAAATTAATTTTTTCCAAAGGCATTTTAGAATATTTTAGGCTATTATTTTTTCAACTATTTCTTAGTCCCATTCTCTCTCTTCTGAAATTTGAATTGCATTTATATTAGGCCACAGCTCTTGGGTGCCATATACTTTTAAGTTTTCACCCTTCTTTTCTATTTATATTTTACTAGGACAACATCTAGTGGCCTGTATCTGATTTCATGAATTCTTTTTTTCAACCGTGTCCAATTCATGTATAAATCAGTCAAAGAACTTCTTCATCTACAATACTGAGCTTCTTATATCTAGTATCTCCTTTTAATTCTTTCAACATTTCCTATTCTTTCGTAAAATGTCCCACCTTCTCATGATATAGTTTGTCTCTTCTATGAGACCTACTATTTTATTTTTTTTATTTTTTGAGTCAGGGTCTCATTCTGTCACCCAAACTGCAATGTAGTTGCATGACCACGACTCACCACAGCCTCGAACTACTGGATTCAAGTGATCCTCCCAACTCACCCACCAGGGTAGCTAGGACTACAGGCATGTGCCACCATACACAGCTAATTTTTTGATTTTTGTAGAGACATGGTCTCACTATATGGCCCAGGCTAGTCTCAAACTCCTGGACTCAAGTAATTCTTCTGCCTCAGCCTCTCAAATTGCAGTGATTACAGGTATGAGACATTATGCTTAGTTTCGTTACTATTTTAAATTATCTGCTGGTTCTCAAAACTGGGTCATCTTGTTCTGTTGATTGCTTTATCTCTTGGCAATAGGTTATCTTTTTTTCTTTCTTTCTTTGTTTGTTTTGCATTTTTTGATTGAATGATGAATATTATATACAAAGATTAAAAGAACTTGAAGTAAAATCTATTTACACCACAAAAATGGACCCATTTTTTCTTCTTTCAGGTCAGTAAGGTTGAGTCAATATAGTTACTAGCTGAGTTGGATTTGGGTTTTCTTGTGGCTATTGTTATCTTTGGTGTACTACAGGTTTCAAATTTTTGGAGCCGTAGGCTGCTGTTGTCTTGTGTTTGGTTTGGGTTCTGGGAGGCCTGAAGGATTTCCTCAGTTTTCCGACCCTCCCTTCCACCAGGTTTTAGAGAATGCAGCATGTCTGCACTGCAGAGGGAGTTTCTCTTCAAGCTCTTCCTCCTCTCCTAATAGTAGACTGAAACTTCCTATTTTTTGATGTAATGCTCATGAAAAAGTGGATCTGCTTCTCATGTTCACCTTATGTGGCATCTGTGAGTTTGATTTTCTCGAGTGGAATTTCTTTGCATTCCTTTCTCTCCTTTTGTGGCACTTAAACTCTCCTGCAAATCTTAGGTAGTAGTAATTATTCCACATTTAAAATTTCCGATTAAATGAAACAAACCTATGCCTTTAAATACTACTCAAGGAAAGCCTTAAGGCATCAAACATTTAGCTCATTACTTGGATAAAATCAATTGCCAAATTACGGGGTCTATACATAGTCATTTTTCTTAACTTATAGATGGAAATTTTGGGGATTGTGTGAATTGTATTTTCCTGTCCTCTTTCTGCTTTGCAATGTTTTACTTACGTATATCAACAAGAAGTCTTGTAATCATAATCTGATACTCTGGGTTAATTTTTAAAATCTATTCTTCTTCTTGTATTATTACAGTTAATCTTGCTTTGGGCCTGTCTCAAAGAATTCTTTAACTTAGGAGTCAGCAATCTATGGCCTGTGAGCCAAATATGGCTTCTCATCCTCCACCTGCTTTTGTAATAGTTTTCAGAAAACAATTTTGTCCATTCATTTAGGTCTTTTCTAGGGTCATTTTTGTGGTACACCTTTAAATTTTTATAGTTGTGACAGAGACTATACCACTCACAAAGCCAAAAATATTTACTATTTAGTTGTTTAAAGAAGAGGTTTGCTGATCCCTTCTTAACATATTGGCTTTCCCTGGGGAACATTAATAAATGCATCTACTCCAGGACCCTAAGAAGCTCAACTTTACTAGACTGGGGGTAACGAAGACTCCATCTCCTGTTCAGAATATTCCTTAGTCATATTATTGTTGATTGATCCCAAGATATTCACCACTTTTTTGAGCATTCTTTCTATGGCTGCTGACAATAGTGTCAGGAAATTGGAACCCTGGGTTTTAGATGGTACTCTGACTAATTCCAGGGATGAAATAGAGGCTGAGAATTAAGAGTCATTGCTTGTTAGGTACTGTAGATAATAAAAACTAGAAAGCTCAGGTCTTTCCTCAAAAAGCTAAAGTCACAGAGACTAAAAATTAGTCATATTTAGGGAGTCTTAAGTACCAGCTCTTCATGTTCCTTATTATAGAGATGAGGAATATGATCCCTAACTATTGGGATGTTTGTTCAAATTCTCATTGTGTTTAGGAAATCTGGGCCAAGGACCTAAATATTTTCAGATTGAATGTGGTTTTCTTCTCATAATCAAGAGTTAAATTGTGTTCTTCCTATTCTTCCAGAGAACAAACTACTTTTTATTATGATTGTTGTGTAACAAAGAAAATAATGTGGAAAACAACAAAATAGCCTAAATGTATTAAATCTGTCTTCTGATATTGGCTCTGAGAAATGTTGGGCTTTAAATCTAACTTTTAGTGTTTGAGACTTTAAGGTATACTGTCCTAGCTCTTTATAACAGCTATCTTATATACATCTCATGAAATATGTGTCAGATAAATACTATAATCACCATTTTCCCTATGTTGAAACTTAAAGTTTATGACAATGAGGAAAACTTGCTCAAATTTCTTTTTTTTTTCCTTCCTTCCTTCCTTCCTTCCTTCCTTCCTTCCTTCCTTACTTCCTTCCTTCCTTCCTTCCTTCCTTCCTT
>NW_007039960.1:0-7186 GCF_000164805.1 Carlito syrichta | reverse complement strand
GCCAAGTTGCCCAGGCGAGTCTCGAACCCACGGACTCAGGCAATCCACTCACTTCAGCCTTCCAAAGTGCAGGATTACAGGCCAAGCTACTGAGCCCAGCTGCTCAAATTTCACTAACCAATGAGAATCAAGACTGAATTAAAACCCAGGTCAGCCGGGCTCGGTGGCTCAGCCTGTAATCCCGTGCCTTTGGGAGGCTGAGGTGAGTGGATTGCCCGAGCACACAGGTTCGAGACCTGCCTGAGCAACTTGGCGAGACCTCATCTCTACAATAAATAAAAAATTAGCCGGGTGTGGTAGCGCACACCTGTAGTTCCAGTTACTTGGAAGGCTGAGGCGGAAGGATCACCGGAGTCCAGCAGGTCGAGACTGCAGTGGCCGGGAGCGGCCACTGCACTCCAGTCTGGGAGACAGAGTGAACTCCAACTAAAAAAATAGAAAATAAAAATAAAAATAAAACCCAGGTCTCATTGATCACCATGGATTTCTTCACAGATTTCCATGATTGTGAATAAGTAATAAATTCATATTGCATAGACATGTAAAAACTTATGTGTGGTCACATAATGAAAAATATGTCTCATTTACATTTCTATCTTCCAGGCACCCAACAAACCTCCAAAGATAATCACCACGACTCATTTCTTGTAGCTATTATATTACTTAGGGAGATTTAATCTCCATGGACTGTTTTGAGTATAATCATTTTGTGAAAAATGAGGGTGCTATGCACTTTAGTTTTTTTCTCTGTTTATCAAGAGGTAATAGTTTTTCTTTCTAAAGTTGAGAAAGTTCATGCGATTTTTTTGTTTGTTTATCTCTGCTTCCCAATACTAAACGGATAAACCCAATACCTTTTTGAAGACATGCCTTTGGAATCCAATACTAATTTATGGCATATGTTCTTCATACAAGGCAAGAAAGGCATGTCTAAAGGCTTAATGATAGAAAAGTTTTAAAATCACATGTTACTGAAATAATTTCTTAACTTATACTAGGTACCAATTCTAATTCCTAGAATTTCAACATAGGACTGTATGTTAGTAAGGAAACCTCAAATATCCCTAGAGCATTTATGTTCCTTCCATAATCTTCAAATCACTCAGTTTCCTCACAGCATCAAGATGACTAAATTGATGAAATTTGCCCCAAACTGGGAGTGTTAGGAAGGAGAATCAGGCCCTTCTTGTTCCTCCAGGATTGTGAGAAAAAGGATATAATCACAGTTCACACCAATGTGGTTATTATCCCTCCTGTTTCCTATGCTTCTTGCCACTTTCTCTTAGTTTTTCTCACACAGTACTTATGAACCATATATATATTTTTTAAACTTTTTCTCTATCATACTATTCTAATCTAGTTTGTAGATACAGCACAGCATTCCTCTGGGTGAAAAACACAAGGTGGCTTTGCAGACGCCGCCGACTTGAGCCTTTTCCCATCAGCCATGGTCAACCCCACCATGTTCTTCGACATCGCCATTGACGGTGAGCCCTTGGGCCACGTCTCCTTCGAGCTGTTTGCAGACAAAGTTCCAAAGACAGCAGAAAACTTTCGTGCTCTGAGCACTGGAGAGAAAGGATTCGGTTATAAGGGTTCCTGCTTTCACAGAATTATTCCAGGGTTTATGTGCCAGGGTGGTGACTTTACACACTATAATGGCACTGGCGGCAAGTCCATCTATGGGGAGAAATTTGATGATGAGAACTTCATCTTGAAGCATACAGGTCCTGGCATCTTGTCCATGGCAAATGCTGGACCCAACACAAACGGTTCCCAGTTTTTCATCTGAACTGCTAAGACTGAATGGTTGGATGGCAAGCATGTGGTTTTTGGCAAGGTAAAAGAGCGCATGAATATTGTACAAGCCATGGAGGGCTTTGGGTCTAAGAATGGCAAGACCAGCAAGAAGATCACCATTGCTGACTGTGGACAACTCTAATAAATTTGACTTGTTTTATCTTAAATTACCAGATCATTCCTTCTGTAGCTCAGGAGAGCATCCCCTCCATCCCGTTTGCTCGCAGTATCCCTATAATCTTTGTGCTCTTGCTACGGTTCTTTGGGTTCCATATTTTCCTTATTCCCTTCCATGTCTAGTTGGATTGCACAGAAATAAAAACTAAATAACAAACAAACAAACAAACAAAAAAAAACACAAGTCATGATATCCCTCAGGGGGCGGGGTGGGACCTTCTCAGGTGAGAAAAGGTGCTTTCGCACTGATGCCCTCTAATTAGCAATGGATCCTGTTACAGAAAAGATGGTAGCAGGCATCTATCTAAGGAATATCACTCTTTATTAACATTTTGGCACATGTTTTAAATTGCTGATTAGTTAATAAGAATAAATGTTTTTTTTTTTTACCTTAGAGAGCTAACATTTTTTGAGGATACACTGTGTATATGCATTATGCTTGGGATTTAGATGTATTTTCTCAATAAATTTTGTAGAAAAGTTTGAGTTGGTTATTGTTATTTACCAAATTTAGAGCTAAAGACCAGAACTTCAGAGAGGTTAGGAATCATGTGAGGACCCACAATCATGGTGCCCTCTAATGAAAGCATAGTCAAGCCTGACAAGTTTTCTCCAAGTGGGGACAGCGAGTAACATTACTGTGGTTCAACTTACTCTAATGAGAAATTATCAATGGTTTCCAAGACAACCACTATTTATTTTAATAAATTATCCATGCATTAAATGGTATAAGAGGTAACTGAGCTCAATTTCTTGAGTATGCCAAGAGAAAATTGAACAACAAATTGAGTACCATTTGAAATAACAATAAATTTTAAGACATTAATTGCATTTATTTGTTAAGAAGACAGTGAAGAATATTTGAGAAAATAGAGTGGGAACCATTCCATAGATGTAGATCTCAGAGATGAGTGGTTTCTTTGAAGAAAATAATAGAAATAACTTTGGATATATAGGGAGGCACAGTGGCCCAGGGTCATGAAGACTACAGAGAACAGGTCAGTGAGCTGATGTGCATAATATGAAGCCCTGGGGAGGAATACCCAGTAGGTGTCTATGACCTGGAAGGCTGAGGGAAGGTTTTGTGTTCTTGTGGAAACTAATTAGATGTTAAGGTGATTTATCTCTATCTCTGCATTATCTGCACCATTTATATCTATATTCTTTCTATTTATAGATCTAGATAGATATATCATCTGCATCATCTATCTATATTTTCTCTCTATCATCCACCCATCTGTCTATCTGTCTGTCTGTCTATCTATCTATCTATCTATCTATCTATCTATCTATCAGTCTGAGCTGGGATGAAAGTTGAAGTTATGGGAAGGTTAGACTAGGCAAACTTCAGCCTCTGATATCTCAGGGCACAAAACTAAACAAGTGAGATAAAATGAGGAACAAATTTTATATCCAGAAAGCATGAAGGCTTGTGGGACTGAAAGGGAATCAGGGACAGGCACTGTTTTCCACTAAGTCTGCCAGACAATTCATATTGCTCTTTTGCTACACGTGCCAGGCTCTTCAACTTAGGAAGAGGTCTTACTTTTCTGAGAAACCTTGTGGGCCTGTACATTTCGTGCTATCCGCGTGAGTGTGGCAAGTCATTCTTGGAATTTCATGTAGTTGATATTTTCATTGAGAAATCTGTGGATCATCCCAGTCCTGATCTGTTCTGCTTTGCCCCATGTGTGGCCTCCTGGCCCTTATAAAAGGACTCTTCCCAACACTGCTGTCATCTTCTCGGCCCTCGTGTGGATCTTCTTTAGAGACTCTGGTACATACAACTCTCAAGGGCGTTTTAGGCACTTAGACGATGTTAGGGTTTTGTCTAGAGAGATAAAGGATTATTGATTTAACACTTGATTCTTAAGTTTTGGGTGAAGATGATGAAGTTTCAGAAGTAGATAGAATTAAATAATATTTTAGCTGGTATTTGATGGATAATCCTGAAGTCTGTAAGGGAAATGAAGTTTAAATATCCTTCTAAAACTGAAGGAAAGTAAGAGATAGTAAATTTTGCCTACCCAGGCTCCATTTCAGATGCAAATGTCTGCTTCTTGGGGTGCAAGTCGACAGTGCTGGGCCTTTGTTTTTCTCTCAGAACTGCCCATGTCTTAGTCTCAGGGTTAGCTTAATTAGATGAGGACCTTGAGAGAGAAGAAGGTAGAAGAAATTTGCTGTGAAATGTTACAGTCCAAGGCTCTGGCAATGGGGGATTCTTATATTTCTCGTGTTTTATTCAGAGTTGTTTATCTACATATACCAAGTTTGCTTCTTTAATTGTTGTAAATTCCTGTCCTCCCCACAATGTACTATCAGCATGAGACCTTGGGTCATGCTGAAACTGTGAATAGGCCTTGTTAATTCAATCCTGGGGGTTGGTGAAGGGATTAGGAGATCTTGAGTCATGCTTTTGTTAATTTAACCTTGAGAGTGGGTGAGGGGCTATGGAGTGTAACTTCTGAGTAAGTTGTACTGTCAAAGAGTGAGTTTTTTGGGTCAATACAATAACTCAATCCCTGATTCCATGGTAGCATATTAAAACCAGTTTCTGCCTCTCATCTTGGCTGGCCACAAGGGATAGCAGTCAATTTATTGGTCGTACAAAAAATGGCTCAACTTTGGCAGTAACATTCCCATTCTCACAGCATTATGCAACTTCACAACAGAGAAGTATTAGTTTAGAATGTGGTAGAATAAAACATTGATCAGAAAATACTGAAGTTTTTAATTCTAAAAAGGGGAAAAGAAAAGAATTACAAAAGTGAGGAAAATCCATACAGAATGATAGACTGTTTTCAAGAAGATAATCAATTCTTGGAGATGGGAGTAATATTGGCTCAGCTCACCTAAAGGATGTTGGCTTTTTTGTCAGCTGGAGGGTTTCTCTTATAAACTCTATCTTCTGTTTATCTTTCAGAGTCTCTGAGACCCAGAAAAAATGTCATGCCAGCAGCAGCAGTATGAGCCGCCCTGCCAGCCACCTCCTGTGTACCCATCATCAAGGCAATCAGAGCCCTGCTCTTCACCATGGTGCCCAGAGTGTTACCCTTCAGCATGGTGTCTAGAGCCTTGCCAACCGCCATCGTGCCAAGAGCCTTGTTTTCCAACATGGTGTCCAAAGCCTTGCCATCCACCAGTGTTTCCAGAGCCTTGCTCACCACTAGGATATCCAGAACTTTGCTTTCCACCAAGGTGCCCTGAACTTTGCCCTCCACCATGGTGTTCTGAGCCATGCCAACCACCATGGTGTCCAGAGTTCTACCCTCCACCAAGGTACCTAGAGTCTTGCCAACTACCATGGTGCCCAGAGCCTTGCCCACCACTAAGGTTCTCACTGCCTTGCCAACCACTAAGATTCCCAGAGCCTTGCTCTTCACAAAGGTGCTCAGAGTATTGCCCACCACTAAGATGCCCAGAGTCTTGCCCTCCACCAAGGTTCCCACAGCCTTTGCTAACCAGCAGGGTTCCCAGAGCCTTGCTCTCCACCAAGGTGTTCAGAGCCTTTCTCACCACCAAGATGCTTAGAGTCCTGCCTTCCACCAACGTCCCTAGAGCTTGGCAACTACCAGGGTCCGCAGAGCTTTACCCTCCAAAAAAATAACCCAGAGCCTTGCCTACCTCCTCCATGCCTACCTAAGCAGTGCTCACCTCAGCCATTCCAGCAAAAATATCTTTCTCTGTCACCATGCCTACCTTGCCAGCAGAAGTGTCCACCCAAGAGCAAGTAACAACATTAGAATTCATCAAGATTATGAAATGAGAGGAAAAATGATCTTTTAGTCTCTGGATTCCATTTTCTTCCTTTTGAACCCTGTCATTGTGACAGATGGTGAAGGGTACAGGAAATAGCCAGAGGGGCTGCTCCCAAAATGGCGCCAAACATGGTAATGCCACACTAGACAACAAAGGTCCTAGGTTCCGGCTTCTTCACGCACGATTCCCCTAGCGCGCGAAGTTCAAACCTGCAAGCCTCCAATCATTTCCCAGGACATAGCTAGCTTTGTTATACATCCAATAGGACTATAACACGGCGTCTGCCCACCCTGCTCCCATGCCGCTCCTCCAATAAAAATCTAGCACAGACCCCTCCGGCCCCTGTCAGGCTAATAAATACAGCCCTCTCCATGCAACTCTCTCTCTCGCCCTCTCTCCCCCTCTCCTTTTCTCTCTCTCTCTCCTTCTCTCTCTCCCTCCCCAACCCCACGGCCACAGACCCTTTCCCTTTTTCCCCTGTGGCCGCTGCTTTAATAAATCTCTTGGTCCCCAGCAGGTGTGGAGTTGTCACTGGTGTCGTAGTTCTTTCAGATGGCATCTTGACATCTTCTATAACTCTGGCTTCTCACCTGCCTGGAATGATAGATGACAAAGAGAACACCATGTTCCTAAAATTGACATAACACTGTTAGAATTCATGTTTCTCCCCCTGGCATGTGGCTAATATATGACCACAGTCAGCAATATTAAGATTTCCAAAGTCTTAGAAGAACAAGTAGAAGATCAAGACCAATATTCTTCTGATGTAGCATTATGTGATATCTCTTTTCTGTCTATTATTTGAAGAAGGACTTCTGTTTTCCAATAAAATATCTTTTCTTCTTTAGCAAAGCATACATTTACTTGTATAGTCAAAATTAAAATTAAAATTTTAAGTTCCATCTGTCACATAAATTTGTGTTCATTTCCCTCCCTGATGATTGATTACCTGGGGCTTATCTCCTGCTTCCTTGATGAGCATAGTACTCATCACATAGTAAAAATACAATAAACTGTCATTACATTTATTATTATTCTGTTTTACTCTTGTTATTATTTGACTGATAAAATAAATAAGTAGGAATGATATAGACAAAGAGGAAGTTTTTCAGATTTTAACACACAATCATTCACACAAAAGTTCTAGGTTCTCCATCAGATGTTGAAAATTCTGCTGGGGTTGTAACATTGATTAATGTCAGATACACTTCTCAAAAAATTATATACGGGTAGCCAATAGACACATGAAAAAGTATTCAGCTTCACTAATCATCAGAGAAATGCAAATCAAAACCGTACTGAGATATCACCTAACCCCAGTAAGAATGGCCATCTTTATTAAAACAAACAACAACAGATGCTGGTAAGGTTGCGGAGAAAAAGGAATGCATCTACACTGCTGGTGGGAATGCAAACTAGTGCAACCTCTTTGGAAAATAGTGTGGCAATT
>NW_007039959.1:0-18567 GCF_000164805.1 Carlito syrichta | reverse complement strand
AGCCAGCTTTTTGTTTCATTGATTTTTTGTATTATCTTTTTGTCTTCTATGTCCTGGATTTGGGCTTTTATTTTGGTGATCTGGATTCTTCTGCTGAAATTAGGGTTTTTGTGGTCTTGCTTTTCCAGCTTCTTTAGGTGGCTTGTTAGGTTGTCAATTTCTGTTCCTTCCATTTTCCTTATGTGTGTTTGTAGGGATATAAATTCCCCTCTTATTACAGCTTTTAAGGCATCCCAGAGATAGAAAACTCACCTTTAGGTGAGAAAATGTTTATAAAATCTAGCCATCTGGATTAAATTACTTTTTACATGTGTATCCAATTTTATCTTTGCATACATACATATGTATGCTCAGAAGCAACCCTACCCAGGGAAAACTATGTCTGAGTCAGCAAATATTAGAAAAGAAAAACCTAATGAGCCTGTTCTGAGATAAAAATGCAAATAGTACACCACAGAGCAATAATACATGAGCTCACTGATACCTACTAATAATCTAACAGGTTTCTTCCTCAAATAATCTAATTTTCTTTAATTTAGAATCAGGAGGTACAAGTGAGGTTTCGTTACGCGGGTATGCTGCATGAAGACGAGGTTTGTGCTTCAGACAAGCCTGACCTTTCCCGGAAGTGGTGAGCGTGGTACCCAGTGGGTGGTGTTGCAGTCCTTCTTCTCCTTCCCTCCCTTCCTCCCTCCTTTGGCACTCTCAGGGAAGGAAAAGGAAAGCGTAGTTATTTTTAAAAGTCAGGAATTTATAAATGAAATACAGGGGATGGTAGGAGTCTTTCATGAAGGTCCTTGAGAAATTCAAGGGCTGTAAAATATCAGTAGACATCTAGAGTGCCAGCCCTAGAATAAAATTATCAAAACAAAATTTAATTTTCATGCAACAATTCAGAGAATAAAATCAACAATCATTCCGTAGACCAGTACTTTTTGGTGTGTCTGGGACATAATAAGCACTGAATGAAAATTAGCTTGTTGAATAAAGGAATTAAAAGTATGTTTTAGTTTGAACACATTTTTTTCAAAAGGTATTTCATGCACACCCTCTCACTCTAGCCTTGTTCCACAATAATGTCTGGCTGCAGCACGGAGAAAGTTTTTATTTAAAGGATCTATTAGTCCATTCATTGTTTGCCTTGGTTAATACATGCTAGAAACCGTGATATGTGCAAGGAATAAAATAAGTATGGTCCCCACTGTCATCTTATTGGAGATTAGATAAATGCAAATAATTGTATAACATTTACACACAGACTAATAGTGCATGAACCTGTATTTTTATTTTTTAAATGTATTTATTTATTATAAAGATATGGGGCACAATTCAGGGTTAGGTATACAAACATTGGTCATGCAGGTGCCCTTGTTGATGACATATGCCCCTCCTTCCCCTAGCAGTTTCCCTCAACGGCCAATCCCACCCCCCCTCCCCTGACAGTTTCTCACTACTGCCAATCGGTTTCTTATAGCATTATAATTGTTCAAGCTCACCTTATGAGTGAGAACACATGGAACTCAGTTCTTTGTTTCTGTGATAAATCACTGAGAATGATAGACTCCAAATCCATCCAATTTGCTGCAAAGTCCATATATTTGTCCTTCTTTATGGCATGCATGAACCTGTTAACTCTGCTCTCAGTATTTTACTTGAGCATTCAAAACAAAATCCAGTTCAATGATCTCAGGTAATCCTATTTTAAATAATTACAAAGTAAATAAGGGATAGAGTAAAAAAACTGTAAATATTAAGCAAAATATAATTTTATATAGTATATTTATAATATTGTATGCAAATATACAAATATCATATAACATATTATAAATTATCCCCAGAGATCCTCCCAAGTGGTGGAGTTTCACTGTATTTCCTTTTTAAAAATTTTTTTTAAAGATACGGGGTACAATTCAGGTTAGGTATACAAGTGGTCATCATACGGGTAAAGTTCGGGCCTCCCTTTGATCCCCACTTTGCCTGGTTTGAGATCAGGGACGCTTTTTGATGTTGTGTCCCCCACTGCCCACCCTGGCAATATATTGCTACCACCTGTATTTCCAAAAGTGTCTTTTGAGCTAGGTTTTTTCGTCTTTAGCAGACGGGTTAGTTTGTGGTCCAGGTGGCACAAATTAAAAATTCGATCGTCAGTGCGCTTCAGGTCCAGGAGTATCGGACTTAAAATGAAAAAACCGAAAAGAGCAGGATATAGAAGTAGATCATTTAAAAAGTAGGGCCGGTCGGTCATGAAGAAATCAGGATGATTCGAACAGGGGAAGGAGCAAGCGTTGAATGTGGCCAGAGGCTGTTCCCTCGAGTGCTGGACACAGGATGGGAAGTGAGAGTGGAGCCCAGCTGCAGAGATCCAGCAAAAATACACGGCAAGAAGGCACACCTCCTGGATCATCACTGCGTGCTTGCTTGCATATGCCAGCAGGACTGCCAGTGTGAATTTGTGATGCCTGGGGGAAGGACTATCCAGGAGAGAAAACGGGCATTGAAGAGGTTCTCTTTTGCTTCCTCAGAAGTCTGGAAAACAGGTATCAAAATTGCAAAGAGTTAAATCTTCTTTTTCAATCTTAAGAAGAAGTTACCCTAAAAATCAGATCTGAAGCATAAGAAAGGAGAATGTAATTCCAGGAGCAAAGAGGAAGCCTAAAAAGCAAATTCTGACATATAAAAGAATGAAGGGAAGAAAGTGAAAGCTCCGTGGAAGTCAAGCCAATCCTGTCTACTGACAGTCGCAGAGACCGTGCTCATGACTCAGGGGATGTGCTGGTGCTTCCAGGCTTCGGCCTCGTTTCATCTTGCAGGCCACCTTGAAAGGTCATTAATAGTTTCTGCGTCTTGAAAATAAGAACACTGAGACTTAAATAAGATAAATGGTTTACCCAGCATTTACTATGAAGAAGGACAAGAATTGGATAGTGACACTTGGACTTCATGCCCATTTCCTTTCTTCGTTTAAACACTTTCTATGTCAGGGCTAAAAAACTTTTTTTTTTTTTTTTTTGAGGTGAAGTCTCACTCTGTTGCCCAGGCTGGAGTGCAGTGGCACACTCACGGCCACTGCAGCCTCGACCTGCTGGGTGCCAAGGATCCTTCTACCTCAGTCTTCCAAGTAGCTGGAATTACAGGCACATGCTACCACACCCAGCTAATGTTTTTGATTTATTGTAGAGATGAGGTCTCGCCAAGTTGCCCCGGCTGGACTCGGACCCACAGGCTCAGGCAGTCCATTCCCCTCCACCTCCCAAATTGCTGGGATTACAGGCTGAGCCACCCAGCCCGACCTAAAAAAACTTTTTTAAAGATCCCAGAAATCCCTAAGGCAAAGGAAACATGCTGCACAATGAATTTCCATCATGAAGAACACAATACCAGAGACAGGAAGCTTTCGATTTAGCTGAAAGAGCTGGGAAGAAGGAAAAACCTGGGGTCCAAGCAAAAGCAAAATACATTGTAAAATTGCCTGTATAAATGGGCAAAGATAACTTAATGGGCTTCAGAGATATTTGCACCTTTTCTTTATTGTCAATGCTCCAGGTGCAAGGGTGTTGTCACTTATTTATGGTTTAGAATCTTTTCTCTTATTTTCTATAGGAAAAGCAAAAAGAGTAATAAGTCGGGTAAAACAAAACTTATACTTTCAATTGAATTCCAAAAGTGGTATGTGAGCTTTATTCTCATTCTTGTAAAATTGCTTTATATTTTATCAGCACAGAGATGAGTGTTTTCATAAATGGATTTTTGGGGGGAGGCGGAGTGTAATGTTCTTCCCTTTTTTAACAGCAGCTGTTTTCAAAACTCAGAAAAGAAACAGCACACTCATTTATTTACTGAAAACCTGAGCCTTTTACAGCCTGTACATTGAGTACAAAATGTGCAGAGCATAGACCTTCCCCCATGTGTCTATTATTAAATCTTTAAGTCAAAGATATTTAAGAATTAATTTACAGGCATACAACCTAAGGAAACAAGTGAACAAGTAGCAAAGATAAATATGCCAAATCATTTACAATAGCAAAAGTTTTGAAGCAAATGCGTACCCAATAACAGAATAAAATTTTCAATAAAATTTAGGACATCCATTCAGTAGAATACTATGAAGTCACTGAAAATGACAATGTCACTCTCTATATGCTGACATGGAAAACACATCCTACTTTGTAAGTAAATAATGAAAATTACAGAACATTAAAACATATGATTACATGTTCCAAATAGCTGAAAATATTTCACACACATCTTTACATATATTAAAAAGGTCTGAAATTATAAAATAAAAATTGAATTGTACTTTATTTGTGACTGATTTATACTGCATGCTTATTTTATATTAAAAGTAAAAGTAATAACTTTAAAAAATAGTATATGTCTCTCTGACCACTGTAATTAACTTATCTATAAATTTATTTATCTATTTTCTTATACCTCTTGCAGATGTTATATACAGTAGATAATAGTCTCTGGGACAAATGGTATAAATTTGTGTATGAACAAGAACCTGTAAATAAGAAAATCAACAATATAATCAAGTGTGACAAAAAATTTAATGGCAGTGAATGTGGATACTTCAAGAGCATGGATAAACAGCTTCCACTGGCATAAAGGTTATCAAGAAAGCTCTGCCTTGGGCTGAGTCTGAAACCTCATCCATAGTAGTTATGCAGATAAGGAAAGAAACATTTTACTCACAGGTACAAACAGGGCAAAGGCTTGCAGGCACATGAAAAGATGACACGCTTGGGAACTTGAAAGTTGTATGAAGAACATATAAGTTATCTAATATGAAAATATTTACATTTGGAAGCTAAGAAATGAAGGAAAACAACAAGGAAGATAATGGGAATTTACTGAGAGCTTTGAGTCAGGGAAATATAGTTATGTCTGAAGCATGGAAGGATAGCTCAGAGGAGTGTAAGGAGCAATCCGAAAAGGAGGGTGTGCATCCCAAGTGGCCACAAAGTCTCTAGATTCCTAAAACCAACTGTCATTCAATTATTTATATGTTGAGTCTTTTTTGTTTTATAATTTCAGACCCTTTTAATGTATGAGCAGATGTGGTTCTGCTGAGTCAGTCCTTGTGCCTGGAATTCCAAACTCTAGGTGGTGTTGACAGGCTCTGGCTGCTTCTCAAACCACCTCTTTTGCCTTCTCTAGGATCAGCTCTGTTCTCTTGTCCATGTTTCTTCCTCATATTGGTACTGACAACTCTTCATGAAGATTTAAGTAATTTATTAGGAAGACAAGACAAAACAGAAAAGTGAACGCTGAATAGTAGAGAATCCTTGCCCTTGTGTCCGTTAATACAGTCCTGTCACAAGGGTTTCCCCAACCTTCTTCCATGTTTCTGGAACTTGCTTCAACTAAAATCACAAACTTTTTTTTATAATTGTAAAATATATTAAGTAGATAAGAAATACTTATTTTTTTATTAAGAAAATGCAACTTTTACCCAAGTTCATTCTTGCTGGTTAAAGAAAACATATCTTTTGCTGGAATCCATTTAAAGGAACTTATTAAATAATAGTGGTAGCAAACGAATGTGGGCTTCTATCTCAAGCGATGGCATTGTGACCCCAGTCAGCAGTTTTTTTCCAAGGTAAACACTTTAGGAATATGTTAATAGTAGGCATGATCTATGAGTGTGATTGTCTCCTGCTTTTTAGCAACAATTGTAATAGCAAAGTTAGAGTTTTGAACTTTGCTTAGTTCATATGTAAGACGTATGTGAGTTTTGTAGGTATCTTTCCTGAGGGTATCAGGGAAGAACTAGAAAGAACATGTATGAACACCTGACATTCTCGGTCTCAAGATATTAGGCCTGTCCATACCACATAAACACTTTCAATGCAACACTATTGAAATTCCAATGAGCCCTTTGCTCCCCCTGTTGGACAGCAGCCACCTTCTGTGCAGCCCTGCTCGGACCCTGAGACACCAGATGGGTAGAGGCCACTGGGCACATGGACTTAGTCGTTATGGGCACCTGGTCACCAGGGATGCAAAGTGGATATTGTTGCTTTCAGTGACCCCTTCATTGACCTCAAGTACATGGTGTACATGTTCCAGTATGACTCCACCCACGGCACCATCATGGCTGAGAACGGGAAGCTTGTCATCAATGGAAATCCCGCCACCATCTTCCAGGAGTAAGTGGAACAGAAGACGTGTGCTTCGGGGAGGCAGCTCAGGTGTTGTGGCCATCTTGGGTACATGGCGCCTCACGCCCCTCAACTTGGTCTTGCTCCCCCTCACAGGTGAGATCCCACTGAAATCAAACGGAGTGATGATAATGTGGTGAAGTCCACTGGCATCTTCACTGAGAAGGCTGTGGGGAGCACAGGAAGGCCGATGTGGAGGGGCAGCGGAAGGGGGAAGCTGGCTCGGCCCAGCGAAGGCAGAACGAGATGTGTGAGTAACGACTCCTCTCCTGCAGGCCCACTTACAGTGGAGCGCCAAAAGGGTCATCATCTCTGCCCCCTCCACGGATGCCCTCAGGTTTGTGATGGGCATGAACCGTGAGAAGTTCCAGAACAGCCTCACAAATGTCAGCAGCACCTTCTGCACCACCAAAGGCCAGCCCCCCGGCCAAGGCCATTCATGACCACTTTGGCATGGTGAAGGGACTCATGGTAAGAGAGTGGTAGGGAACGAGACCAGGACTTGTTCACCTGGGATTGGGTCCCCTTCCCTCAGAACCGAGGATTTGGGGGTGGGGGCCCTGAGGGATAGGCTCGAGTCTCCACCCCTTCATGTCTCCCAAGGTGTGGGGGAGATTGAGGGATGCTCTGGGGGGCGTTCTGCAGGGCTCCACTCCCTCCAGGCTTCCAGGCCACCGTCCACACCATCACTGCCACGGAGACTGTGGACGGCCCCTCTGGGAAGCTGTGGCGTGACGGCTGAAGGGCCTTCCAGAACATCATCCCTGAGTCCCCTGGTGCTGTCAAGGCTGTGGGCAAGACCGTTCCCGAGCTGAATGAAAAGCTCATGGGCTGCGCCTTCTGTGTCCCCACTGCCACTGTGCCCTTTTTGTGGACCTGACATGCCATCTGGAGAAACCCGCATGTTTGGGTTGGGAGGACTCTGGTGGGCCAGGGGTTTGTCCCTGTGGTATTATTATTATCCATTTTGTTCTCACCTTAGTAGGCCAAATATGATGACATCAATAAGGTGGTGAAATAGGCAGCCCAGGGCCCCCTCAAGGTCTCCTCAGGGAGCTCCTTGGCTGCATTGAGCACCAGGTTGTGTCCTCTGACTTAACAGTGACAACCACTCTTCCACTTTTGATGCTGGGGCTGGCATTGCCCTCAAAAGCTGCTTTGTCAAACTTCTTTTCTGGCGTGTGGCTGGGGTGGGAGACAAGGAGGAAGAAAGTGACTTCAGGCTTGGCATCCTCTAGTGACTGGCTCAGAAAAACATCCCTTAACAACTTTTGATTGTCTTCTTGTGATGACAATGAATTTGACTACAGCAACCGGGCAATAGACCTCATGGTCTACATGGATGCCAAAGAGTAAGAACCCCCAGACCCCCAGCCCCAGTGAGAGCATGAGAGAAAGAGAGAGGCCCTCAGCCACTGGGGAGTCCCTGTCACACTCAGTCTGCTAGCACACTGAGAATCTCACCTCTTCACACTGTCCATGCCAGGCTCCCTGAAGAATCAGGGAGTCTAGAGAGCCAAACCTTGTCAAGGACGGTCAATAAAGCCTCCTGCACTCAGCCCAAACAAATTCCAATGGCATTTTCCATAGGAAATTCTAAGGTGTGTATGGAACTACAAAATACCCAAAGCAATCTTGAGGAAGGAAAATAAAGATGGTGGCATCACACGTTCTAATCTCAAATTATATCACAAAAGGATAATAATCAGTGTGATACTGGCATCAAAGCAGACACATAAGTCAATGGATTACAATAAAGATCCCATAAATAAATGTGAACATATATTCATATGACCAGCCGCTTCTTGGCAAGACCACCAAGAGGGCACAATGAGGAAAAGGTAGTCTCTTCAATAAGTGGTGCTGGGAAAGATGAGTATTCAGAAGCAAAAGAATGAAGCTGGACAATTATCTTACACCATACCCACAAATCAACTCAAAGTGGATTAAAAATTTAAGTGTAGAACCTAACCTGAAACCATAAAGCTCCTAGGAGAAAATAGAGGAAAATCTTCTAAATACTGATCTTGATGAGGACTTTTTGTTTACCTCACCAAAAGCACAGTCAACAAATTAAAAATTCATGAGTAGGACTATATCAAATTTAAAAGCATCTACACAGCAAAGAAAATAGTTAAAATGACAAAACAGCCAATGGATTGACAGAAAATATCTGTGAACTGTATATCAAATAAAGTTCAAAATATATAAGGAACTCATGAAACTCAGTGGCAAAAGAAACAGTTAATCCTATTAACAAATAGGCAAATAATCTGACTACGTATTTCTCCAAAGAAATAAAAATGGCCAATGGACGTATGAAAAGTTGCACGGATCATCAGGGAAATACAAACAAAATCTACCATGAGTGATTACCTCATACCTGTTAGAATGGCTGTTATAAAAAAGACAAGAGATAACAGTATCGGTGAGATTGTGGGGAAAGGGGATCCTTGTACAATTTTGGTGGGAAGGTAGCCTGCCACAGCCGTTATGAAAAAAATGTGAAGGATTCTAAAGAAATTAAAAGCAGAACTACCATATGTCCCAGCAACCCTTCTTCTCAGTATATAACCAGAGGAAATGAAATAATCACCATCTAATTATATCTGTGTCCCCATGTTCATCACAGCATTATTCACAGTAGACAAGATATGGAAACAACTTGTGCCTGTCAACGGATAAGGAAATTGTGAGGGATATATTATACACACACACAATGGAATATAATTTAGTCATATAAAAGAAGGAGATCGATATAAACAAATCTAGAGGACATTATGCTAAGTGAAATGAGCCAGACGTGGGAAAATATATTGCACAATTTCACTTTGTTTTTGAGTCGGAGTCTCACTCTGTCGCCCAGACTGGAGTGCAGTGGCTGCTCCCAGCCACCGCAGTCTTGACCTGCTGGGCTCTGGCGATCCTTCTGCCTCAGCCTTCCAAGAAGTCAGAATTACAGGCGCGCGCTATCACGACTGGCTAATTTTTTTGATTTATTGTAGAGATGAGATCTCGCTGCCCAAGCGGGTCTCGAACCTGCGGGCTCAGGCAATCCACTCACCTCAGCCTCCCAAGGCATGGGATTACAGGCTGAGCCACCGAGCCTGGCCAATTTACTTATCAGTGGAATTTTTATTACAAAATATGAATACATAGAAACAGAGAGTAAAAAGGCAGTTTCCAGGGGCAGGAGTGTGTGGGGAAAATGGGGAGATAGAAGTCAACAGCTACAAAGTTTCAGTTACACACGACGAGTAAACCTAGAGCTCTAAGTGTCACAGTTTATAGACTGCAGTTAATAATATGATATTGAATATTGAAAATGTGCTGAGAGTAGATTTTAAGTAATTTTGCTATTAAAAATTAGATGTGAGATGACAGCAGAACTGTGTCTCGAGGCCAGGTGCTATCTGTGTGCTGTGCTGGGTGGCCCTTTGCGATCTCAGAGAACATCGCCCCCTGTGCAAGTCTCTGGTGGGTAACAGCAGACGTGGAACCCCAGATGATTCACCCTCCACCCTGAACCAGCTCAATAGACACAGACAGAAGATCTGCCTGAGAAGGAGGCTGCAACAGAATTAAAGAGAATGATAACAGAACTGCTACAAGTGAAGAAAAACCAACAAAAAACTGCTGGTGACCAGAACTCTAGCAAAGAGTCAGTGCTAGAAAGAACAGTTACTGGGGCACAAACAATGGTCATCTCCAAGAATGAGAGTACCCAGAAGGCACTTATGGAGATCAGAAAATTGTTGGATAGAATGAATAAAAATCAAGAAATGCAGGAGCTCAAACTAAATGAAATTTCAGTAAAGCTGGACAAGAAAGCATACTTAGAAATAACAGAAATAAAACACTCTAAGAAATAAATGGCAAGCGGACAAGCATAGGAAGCAGAATTGGCCAAAGAGAAGAAGAATTTCAGAGCTGGAAGACCAAAATATGGAACTAACCCAATCAATTAAAGATATAGAAAAGAAATTAAGAAGGAAGAAGAAACTTTCCAAGGCAAACAAATTTTCAGGCAAATGAATCACAAAAACTTTCCAAACTTATCAAGAAACCAAACCTACATCCGATCAGAATACTTGATATAGAATGAGAAACAGAACATGCCCTGGAAAAAACATTCCATGAGGTCATTAGAAGACGTCCCTCATCTGGATGGAGAAATGACTATGCAAGCACAAGAGATTCAGAGAACTCCTGCAAGACATCTTATGAGAAGATCAACCTCTAGACATATAGTAATTTGCCTACACAAAGTAGGCATAAAAGAAAAAAATCCTAACGGCAGCAAAGGAACAAGGTCAGACTACCTACTGGGGGGGAACCAATGAGAATGGCTGCAAGCTTATCTGCAGAAACACTATAGGCCAGAGGAATTGGACCTCAACTTTTAATGTTCTCAGAAATAAACAATTTCAAGAAAGAATTTTCTGTCTAGCCAAGTTAAGCTTCATCAGTGAGGGAGAATTAAAATTCTTCCCAGACATCAAATCCCTAAGAGAATATGCTGTTTTGAGACCAGCTCTATAGGAGATGCTTAAAAAGCATCTATGCTGTGCATAGAAGAAAAAAGAAACAAAACAAAGACTATATACTTCACAAGATCAAACACACACACACACACACACACACACACACACACACACACACACACCAGAAGCAGCAGAACACACACCATACACACAAAAATGAAAACACACACATAGGAACACAAAAGCTAAACAAAACAAAATAACCTTGTAAAAGCATTATGTCAGGGACAAACTCTCACATTTCAGTCTGAACGTGAATGCACCACTGAAAAGACACAGAATGGCAAACTGGATAAAAACAAATGTTCTAGTAATTTGCTGCCTCATGCAAACTCATCTCACCACAAAGGATGCTGACAGACTCAAAGTTAGGGAATGGAAAACAAATTTTCAGGCAAATGGATCACAAAAGAAGGCAAGAGTCGTAATCTCAATATCAAGCAAAACAACCCTTAAGCTATCAAAAATATGAAAAGATACAAAAGGACACTGTATAATGATAAAATGTTAAATCCACCAATGACACATATCCATCCTAAACATATATACACCCCAAATAGGAGTAAAAGCTTTGATAAAGCAACTACTAAGTAAACTAAAAAAAAATATTGATTCTAACACTATCATAGCTGGGGACTTAAATATTCAACTAACAACCCTAGATAGGTCATCAAGGCAAAAAAAAAAAAATCAACAAAGAGATTTGGAACCTCAACTTGTCTCTTGACCAAATGGACTTAGTAGCTACCTACAGAACATTCCACCCAACAGCCACATTCTACTTATCACCACATGGAACGTACTGAAAAATTGACCACAACCTTGCCCATAAATCAAGCATAAACAGATTTCACAAGATTGAAAAACTGTCATGCAATTTCATAGACCACAGTGGAAAATAAATAAATAACACCACTAAAAATATTCCCCCCAAATCCACAAAGATATGGACATTAAACAGCATGATGCTGAATGACTCCTGGGTCAACACAGAAATCAAAACAGATATTAAAAGATTCCTGGAAATGAAAATGAAGAAACATCAGAACCTCTGGGATGACATGAAAACAGTACTAAAGGGGGAATTTATATTTATAAGGATACACATCAAGAAACTAGAAAGAGAACAAGATGACATGTAACAAACCACCGAAAGGTGCTGGAAAGGTAAGACCATTAAAACACTAACTTCAGCTGAAGAATCCAGATCACCAAAGTAAAAACTCAAATACAGGACATAGAAGACAAAACTACTGTAGAAAAATAAACAAAACAAAACACTGGTTATTTGAAAGGATAAACAAGATTGATAAACCCCTAGCCAGAATGACCAAGAAAAAGAGATAAAAAGCCCAAATAAACACAATCAGAAATGCAAAAGATCAAGCCACAACTGACCCCAAAGAAATACAAATGATTATCAGAGATTACTATGCAAACCTGTATAGTATAGAAACAAACTTGAAAACCTAAATGAAATGGAGGACTTTATGACATCATACAACCTCTCAGCATTGAAACAAGAAGAAACTGAGATCTTAAATAGATCAATAACAACCCAGGAAATTAACTCTGCTATAAGGAAACTACTTACAAAAAAAGCCATAGATCAGATAGATTTCCAGCAGAATTCTACAAAACATACAAGGAGGAGCTGATACCAATCCTATTGAAAGTATTCCAGGCAATTGAGAAAGATGAAACTCTCCCCATATCGTTTTATGAAGCAAACATCACAATGATACCAAAACTGGGTTAAGCTCCACACAGAAAGAGAACCACAGGCCAATATCCCTGATAAACTTAGAAAATTCTCAACAAGCTTCTAGCAAATGAGATCCAACAATATATCTCAAAAATCATCCACTATGACTTGGTAGGTTTCATCCCTGGGACGCAGGGCTAGTTCAACATCTGCAAGACCACACATGAAATTAAATACATCAACAGATGTCAAAACAAGAACCACATGATTGTATCATTAGATGCAGAAAAAACTTTTGACAAAATCTCACATCTCTTCTTGATTTAAAAAAAACACTGGACATAGGGGGAACATACCTCAAAATAAAAGCAACAACCAAAATATTGCTAAACAGACAGAAATTAGAAGCAATGTCCCTGAAAACCAGAGCTAGACAAGGCTGCTCACTCTCACCCCTCCTGTTCAACACAGTGTTGGAAGTCCTAGCCAGAGCCATCAGAAAAGAGAAGGAAACCAGGGGTATCCAAATAGGAAAAGAAGTCAATTTTTCCCTGTTTGCTGATGATATGATCCTATACCTCAAAAATCCAAGAGAATCTGTCAAAAACCTCCTTGTCCTGTCAAAGGACTTTGGCAAAATCCCAGGGTACAAAATAAATGTGCAAAAGACAGTCAAATTCATATACACCAATAACAAACAGGCAGAGAACCAAATAAAAAGCACAATTCCATTCACAATAGCCACAAAAAAGAGAGAAAGAAATACCTTCGCATCATCCTCACCAGAGAAGCGAAAGATTTTTACAACAAAAACTATAGAACACTGCTCAGAGAAGTCAAAGATGACATAAACAAATGGAAAAATATTTCATGCTCATGGATTGCAAGAAGATGACCAACCTACCAAAGGCAATCTACAGATCCAATGCTATACCCATTAAATTGCCAACATCATTTTCTCAGACCTAGAAATGACAATACAGAAATTCATTTGGAAACATAAACGACCAAGAATAGCCAAAACAATCCTTAGCAAAAGAAACAAAGCAGGACATATCACAAGCCCAGACTTTAAACTTTATTATAAGTCTACAATAATTAAAAAAACTTGGTATTGGTACAAGAATAGACGTGTAGACCAATGGAACAGGATAGATATTACAGAAGCAAAACCTCAGCTTCTCAACCAACTTATCTTTAACAAAGCCTCCACCAACAGCCACTGGGAAGAGGACGTATTCAGTAAGCGATGCTGGGAAAACTGGTTGACCACATGCAGAAGATTAAAACAAGATGCTACCTATCACCATACACAAAAATCAACTCTAAATGGATCAAAGACCTAAATGTAAAACCTTAAACTATAAGAACCTTAGAAAAATGCAGGAGATGTCTTTATGGAAATTGGAACAGGCAACCAGTTCCTGATCAGAACCCCAGTTGCCCATACCATAAGAGATAAGATAGACAAGTGGGACCTCATCAACCTGAAAAGCTTCTGCAAAGCCAAAGAAACCATCAAGAGAGCGGGGAGATAGCCCACAGACTGGGCTATCTAACAAAGGCCTGACATCTCGGGTCTATAAGGAGCTCAAACATGCCAAAAGGAAAATAACAAAAAGCTCCCTAAAAAGTGGGCAAAATACATAAATAGACACTTCTCAAAAGAAGACATATGAGCAGCTAACAGACACATGTAAAAATGCTCAGTCTCACTAATCATCAGAGAAATGCAAATCAAAACCACATTGAGATAACACCTAACCCTAGTAAGAATGGCCATTATTAATAAAACAAACCACACCCAATGTTGATGAGGATGCGAAGAAAATGAACACTTCTACACTGCTGATGGGAATGCAAACTAGTGCAACCTCTTTGGAAAACAGTGTGGTGATTTCTACAAGAACCATGCTGCCCATTGAAACTGAACTGGATTAAAAAAATATGTTACATATTCATGATGGAATATGCAATCATAAAGAGGAACCCAATTATGGACTTTGCAGCAACTTGGATGAATTTCTATTCTATAATTCTCAGTGGTTTATCACAGAAACAAAGAGCTGAATGCCATGTGTTCTCACTCTTAAGTGGACCCTGATCACTTACCGTAATACTTTAAGAAAGGAATTGGCAGTAGCTGGAAACTGCCAGGGGAGGGGTGGGCACATAACATTAGTAAGGGTACCCGATCTCAAACCAGACAAAGTGGGAACCAAAGGGAGGCCCAAACTTTACCTGTATGATGACCACTTGTATATGTAATCCTGAGTTGTACTTCACATCTTTAAAATAAAATAAATTTTTAAAAATTATACATGAGATGATGGGTGTATTAATTTGCTTGACTATAGCAATCATTTTACTTATGTATGTATATCAAAACATCATGTTGTAATATCTTAAATATATACAATTTGAAAAATAAGACAGCCCAGAGCTATCCAGTACTTGAAAGTACATTTTCTGTCCCACAAGTTATCAAGAACTCATACAATGAAATAATGTGCCTAACAGGAAATGTCTTCGTTTGTGTTGGGTGACATAACTAGCTTTCTCTCTTTTCCCTGAATAGTGTTTCTGTTATTTTTTCCTGGTGATAGGAAGTAAAATGAACTGAGAATTAGAGGGTGATTACAAAAATGTTGGATATTGAACAAAAGGGTGAAGAGTCACTGAACAGGCCTGTACTTTAGCTCAAATGATGTTAGCTGCCATCAAGAGGACAATTCAATTACCTAAAATTTTGTTGTGCAGACTCTCAGTGTATTTTCTGGTATTGGGTGGGAAAAGTTATGTCTGGCACCATTACAATCTTCTATTTCATGACTATGTCCATAATTGCCTCACTAATCCCTGTTTATTTTCTTACTATCTACTTGTACCTCAGAAATAAAAGGTCTCTACCTCTATTTACCTGAGGAAACCGGGAAGCCACCATTCTATCATCTTTGGTTTTGAAGTAGGCAATGTGATGTAATCCTCTTAAAAACTATGATACTAAAAACAACCAATCAGGGGTAGAAAATGAGCTAAAATAGTGGCCATATCTTATTTGGATGGGGGAATAAGTTGCAATTTTATGAGTATTCCATAAATTGAATGTGCCAAAAGCCAGATAATAAAAGCATTGAATGGCAATTTACTTAAAAATGTGCTAAAGTAAGGAAGAATCCTCCAGAACTGAAATTGTATGGGAAGCAGTGTATATACATACACTTTATCCTCTGAAGTAATAAAAAACCTTCCAAACCGAAATTGTATGGGTAGCAGTGTATATGTATACTCTGAAGTAATAAAAACAAAAATCAACATTGTAATGATGAAGAATTAATGGGCAAGACAAGGACTGTCAAGATAAAAAGCCAGCAGCACCTGAGGAAGGCAAGGGGACAGGAACATCTCTAGATGTTTTGTCATCCTCAGCAGGTTTACAGATATTGTAACCTTCATGAGACACGAGCAAACAAACATATGAAGAGAGAAAGATAATATAAGAGTGGGAATAGGGAATTGGTGGAGTTGGAAAGGCTTGTGGAGCATTAAAAATGTAATTGCACAATTAAAATATGTATTACAGAAAGTAAAGATAACTGAAAGTACAGAAAAAATAAATTTATAAGAGGAGGGCAAATCTGAGAACCTCTTTTAGATTATTGAGAAGCAGGACAAAAATGATCTACAGAGGCAGAAATGAATGATACAGCCTAAGAAATAGAGGTCTTCTCTAAGTATGAATCCCAATAAATGGGATAAAAGAAATCTCAAAAATTGTGAGTGGAATATCAAAGGCTTTCTAAATGGAGAAAGATAAATAAGCAAATCAAAAAGGATCATGGCATTTTGGAAATAATGAAAGGAGACTCACACATATTAGTTGGTAGCATTTTAAGTGTAAGGGGAAAACATCCAGAGGAAAGAATAGCCTCAATTTTAAAGATAAGTCACCTGTAATGTAAAGGAACAAAATTATACTAGCTTGAGACTTATTCTCTGTGACGGAGGATGATGAATACAGAATAATGAATTCTTGGCAGAAATGTCTATGACCCATAGTTCTCAGCCAACCTATCTGTCATGTGTGAGGGTGGCAGGATATTTTAGATATGTGATGTTTTAGAAAGTGTTCACCCACACAGTGTCCAAAGTCATTTCAGAAAGAAGAAACCTAAGTGACTTATTAAGAAAGATATGGAAAAGCAGAACAGGGAGAAAAGCAAGGGAAGACAGAAGAAAATGTGTGTCAGCAGGACTTAAGTCCTTTTGGAATCAGCAAAACGGAGTGTGTGAGGAAATGCTGAGCTTATTATTTAGGAGAATTTGTGGTTGAATTTTTCACCTCTTGCCATGCTCCTCTTCCTTCCCCAGGCCTCCTTCCCTGGCTACTGTCTCTAGGGCTAGCAAGGGAAGGAGAAGGCAAGCCTGAAGAGGAAGTAAGTTTACAAGGAATGAGGAAATTAAGTCCATGTGAGGTCTATGACCTTTTCCTAAACAGGGTTAAACAAGGAAGAACATGAAATCCTAAAGTGCAGCAATGAGCGTGAGCAATTGAGTGCATTCAGGAAGACTCGCTTGATTCAGAGGCCTGTGACGTGGGGTTAAAGAACTGCTGACGTTTTGTGTCCATTTTTGCTCTTAAAACCATGCTATGGAGTATTTGCTTGATCTTGCTTAGATGTCACTGGTCCTTACACAGACACGAGGGGTAGAAAAGCGATGGTAGTGAGAGTTGTGTGGGTGATATGGTCAGATTAAAACCTTTAGCATCTTCCAAGATCTGTACACCTTATTGAACTCTTTTATATAAGCAGTTCATAATAAAAATATATTAAGCATTCCAATAGGATCAAGGAAGTTCAACGAAATTCTACATGATTCCCCAACAATTACTTTTTCAATGGGTTGTTTTTATTTAAAATATGAAAATTTCCCCCAATTGCCTTTGAACACCCAGTACTCTAAGCACATACTTGGTCTTCTATTAGGTAAGTCTTCATGGAGGTTGTAACTCATGGGGTTTTATGTGGTCTCAAGACCGTGTGTGTGTGTGTGTGTGTGTGTGTGTGTGTGTGTGTGTGTGTGTGTACATCTGTGTAATCTGTGTATCTATCGCTTCCTTGTTTCTAATTGGTGAAACTCAGGCACATGTATTTAATGACGACTCTAACTTAGATTAATTGTTTATTTCTTGTCTAGTACACCACACATTGAATGTCATATATCACATTTTTAACTGTGGCTGTGCCGAAAGCTGTGAACTATAGGGGCATGCTGAGGGAGGGAATTTTAAAATTTATTTCAGGAACTTTAAAAAATGTTAGTTTTTTAATAATAAACTTTTATTATATTAAAAAGAGTATCACTTAACATTCAACCCAATTATATCCTTATAGAAATTTCTCAAAAAGAAAGTAATGGTGTGACTGATCAAAAAAGACAAAAGAGAGCATCAGACAGAACACAGATGATAGATGTCACTCACCAATAAAGAATAAATAATACTTGGTCAGGAGGCATGTTCCTTTCAGTGTGCTGTTGCATTCAGTTAGCTTATGTGTTCAGGATTTTTGCATTCATGCTTACAGGGGTATTGATCTGTAGTTCCTCTTTCTTGTGGCGTCTTTGTCTGGTTTTGGTTTCAGAGTTAAATAGGGACATGTTATGTCATATGAGTTACATTTTAATACAACTATTCAAAAAATAAAAAAAAATATGAAAGAGATGCTGCCCTTTCATCGTTTAACTCTTTAATGGTTATATTAGGATCCGACATCCTCCCCAGAGAGGTGAAACGACTTCTGACGACCTATCTCTGACAGGAGGGTGCAGAGCAACAAATGAAGACTCATGGTATTCACATGGATTTTTTATTCCATAGCTGCTCTTATTCCACAGGCCAGTAAACCGAGTGAGGTTTCTGCTAGCAGCTAAGTATACATTCATTTGAAGAATAGGGTGAATATTTTTCACATCAACTTATGATCATACTTCATTAAAGTACTCAGCCTCTCTTTTCTTTTTTTTTTTCATTAATCAGTATTTTTTATTATGGTTTTGTGGGGTACAGTTAAGGGTTAGGTGTACAATGACGTTTCATTCAGGCACCCTGTAGATAAGAAGTGGTTTCCCATCCCCCGACAGATATTTGCTA